>NC_133328.1:411301781-411571781 GCF_042186555.1 Aquarana catesbeiana | reverse complement strand
ACATCCTGTAATATCATAGATAACATAACTATACACTATAATACTACAGCGCCACCTGCTGCTTAGACAGGCATAATGCATATGCAGTTTCTAAACAACTTTTCTATTGCACTTTTCCAACACCCTCCTCTACCCACTACAGGACACACCCTCTGCCTTGAACTCTTCAATCTGCTAAGCAGACTGCAGCATATCAAAATCACCCACTAATACTCCGCCTCTTCTGCAGGCCCCAGTCATGCTGGCCCTCCTCCTAGTTTCACTTAGCTCCAGGCCATGCATTTGACTGAGGGACCTGCATAGTGTAGAGGCTACGATTATCTATAAAACATTAAACACTTGACCTATCCCCCCTCCAAAATGACCAGACGACACATTTTATTTGGAGTCGAATGGCCATAGCAGCCTTTTATTACAAACCATTAAATACAACATTCACAAGAAAACAAGTTTAATGCATATAATACAGTCAATGCATATCAATTAAACCTTAAAATTAAAGGTCTTTGAAGGCCTATAAACTCATGATTACGGATGAGCCGAACACCCCCCGGTTTGGTTCGCATCAGAACATGCGAACAGGCAAAAAATTTGTTTGAACACGCGAACACCGTTAAAGTCTATGGGACACGAACATGACTCATCAAAAATGCTCATTTTAAAGGCTTATATGCAAGTTATTGTCATAAAAAGTGTTTGGGGACCTGGGTCCTGCCCCAGGGGACATGTATCAATGCAAAAAGAAGTATTAAAAACGACCATTTTTTCTGGAGCAGTGATTTTAATAATGCTTAAAGTGAAACAATAAAAGTGTAATATTCCTTTAAATTTCGTACCTGGGGGGTGTCTATAGTATGCCTGTAAAGGGGCGCTTGTTTCCCGAACAGTCTGACAGCAAAATGACGTTTCAAAGGAAAAAAAGTCATTTAAAACCACTCGCGGCTATAATGAATTGTCGGTCCGACAATACACATAAAAGTTTGATAAAAACGGCATGGGATTTCCCCACAGGGGAACCCCATACCAAAATCTAGAAAAAAAAAATGGCGTGGGGGTCCCCCTAAATTCCATACCAGGCCCTTCAGGTCT
Source organism: Aquarana catesbeiana (assembly GCF_042186555.1). NCBI lineage: Eukaryota > Metazoa > Chordata > Amphibia > Anura > Ranidae > Aquarana > Aquarana catesbeiana. The sequence continues at coordinate 411,570,692 of NC_133328.1, read as the reverse complement.
GGTATGGATATCAAGGGGAACCTCGCGCCAAAATTTTTTTTAAAATGGCGTGGGGTCCCCCCAAAAATCCATAGCAGACCCTTATCCGAACATGCAACCTGGCAGGCTGCAGGAAAATAGGGGGGGACGAGAGAGCACCCCCCCTCCTCAACCATACCAGGCCACATGCCCTCAACATGTTGATGGGGAGAAGGGCCTCATCCCCACAACCCTTGCCCAGTGGTTGTGGGAATCTGCGGGCGGGGGGACTTATCAGAATCTGGAAGCCCCCTTTAACAAGGGGACCCCCAGATGTGGCCTGGTACGGTTCAGGAGGGGGGCGTTCTCTCTTGTCCCCCCCTCTTTTCCTGCGGCCTGCCAGGTTGCATGCTCAGATAAGGGTCTGGTACGTATTTTTGGGGGGACCCTACGCCATTTTTTTTAAATTTTGGCGTGGGGTTCCCCTTAAAATCCATACCAGACCCTTCTGTATAGATTTTGAGGGGGACCCCCAGCCATTTTTTTTTTAATTTTGGCGCGGGGTTCCCCTTAATATCCATACCAGACCTGAAGGTCTGGTATGGAATTTAGGGGGACCCCCCGCCATTTTAAAAAAAATTTTGGCGTGAGGTTCCCCTTGATATCCATACCATGAAGGTCTGCTATGGATTTTTGGGGGGACCCCACGCCATTTTAAAAAAAATTTTGGAGCGAGGTTCCCCTTGATATCCATACAAGACCTGAAGGGCCTGGTATGGAATTTAGGGGGACCCCCACGCCATTTTTTTTTTTTTAGATTTTGGTACGGGGTTCCCCTGTGGGGAAATCCCATGCCGTTTTTATCAATGAACTTTTATGTGTATTGTTGGACAGACAATTCATTATAGCCGAGAGTAGTTTTAAATTACTTTTTTCCTTTGAAATGTCATTTTGCTGTCAGACTGTTCTAAACACGGAAAACATGCGCCCTTTTACAGGCATACTATAGACACCCCCCAGGTACGAAATTTAAAGGAATATTACACTTTTATTGTTTCACTTTAAGCATTATTAAAATCATTGCTCCCGAAAAAATGGCCGTTTTTAAAACTTCTTTTTGCATTGATACATGTCCCCTGGGGCAGGACCCAGGTCCCTAAACACTTTTTATGACAATACCATGCATATAAGCCTTTAAAATTAGCACTTTTGATTTCTCCCATAGACTTTTAAAGGGTGTTTCGAATTTGCCGCGAACACCCTGTCACGGAACGCCCCACACTCCGCTTGAGTGCTTCCGTCATATACCGCTTCCTAAGTTCTGGAACACGAGTCCAATGGATCTGGCCATAGGAACCCCAAGAACTAGACAACACCAGTCTTGGAGTACATCAGAACTGACTTTTTATTTGAGATCTCACAGACCTTTATACAGCAGGGATGACTCAAAGCTAACCTAATTAACATGAGCTAATTTACTACAAAATGTACCCAGACCAGATGACAGTCTTGTGGGCACCGAGCTTCACACATTAATATAAACACAATAGCTGGAGCTAATTACAATTAACAATACAAACAACAATCTCCCCCCTCCTCAGCCTAGACCATTCGTCTATTAGCCAGTGCTGGTGGCTAATGTGATCAGCTCTCTCAATTAACATAAACAACAATGGGTGAAAAGACTCTTAGAGCCACACCAAACACATTATAGCAGAATTGATGACATTAGCATTTAACAGTACGAGTCCCAATGGTATAAATCAGTCACCATTCTAATATGGCATATAAAGGGTTCCAGAGTCTGTGTGTTTTGGGGGGACATGGAGCTGAATCCATAGTAACACCAACCCCAGGGTACCCAGGCATACAGCTCACAGAGAGCACCATTCCCCCAAATGCTAGGGCCCATAATCGGTGGGCAACAGGCTTGCATACAGTCCTCTCCAACAGCCTCTGTTCTGGCTAGGTCTGTGACACACCCCAAATTGTTCGCTGTTCGGCGAACAGCCGATGTTCGAGTCGAACATGAGTTTGACTCGAAGCTCATCCCTACTCATGATTAACCGGTTGTATCTGCCACCCAATCATAGGCCCCCAGCCGCAACTACACCAATTCAGGAACAATTAACCACTTACGTACTACTAGATACAACCTAATTAATACACCAATGTTACCAACGTATTGTTAGGAAGGGACACCCATACCTCAGATGGGCCCAACCCATAATTTCGCACAATTATTTAACCAGCACCGCCTTCAAAGACCCAATAGACCCCCTGCCACAGCACACGAGCGTGACACCTTACGCACGTGTTGCCCCCCCCAAACTGGAAGGCCCGCTGAATACCCTCCTGCAAAAAACTAGCAACCTCCTAGTTTACCTGTATCCTGGCTTTGTTGATCTTTTCAACAGAGCGAGCCATGCGCCACGCAGACCTGGCAACTATATCGGACCACAAAACTTAGCCAGACCCAACAGATAAAGTAATGAGAAGAACAGTTGTCTGCACTCCAACCAGTGGACAACAGGCATTTCCTGAACACCCCCCTAAACTGGAATTGAGACATTGCTGTCCCTTCCACATGTACTAAGAAAACTCCAGGAAGATTTGCCCAAAACCATGAAAAAACCCAACAACCCGGACAGAGCAAACTGGAGAAGAGGGAATCCCACAACTCGACTGATCAGTGTTAGATTTTCTTAACAGAATACCCAAGTATTGTCCCGTAACCACACATCCTGTATGGTCAAACCATCCTCACCACGTTTGTTATGGCTTACCAATTTCCCCACCCAAAAAAAAAAAAAAAAAAAAAAAAAGAGGGCAGCGCAAAGACGCCCTAGAACAAGGAAACCTCATAGGTTGATAAAAACTTGTGTACATCATCGTCCTTACAAGAACACCCCCCCATCCTCATTCACCAGATCGCTCCATTCCTGACACGCTCTACAGTACGAGGACCAAGTTGACGCACATACTGAATGACTCCACAGCTGCTTGGGGCATGGAATTCCACACTGCTCTGCTTCCAGTGCCAACTGATGGAATCTGTCCCACTGGAAACGAGACAAAGCATCAGTCAGGAGTTATCAACTCCTGGAACATTCACAATTCCATGGAGAGTACAATGGGAAAACAGTTCCTGAACAGCCAAATTATGCACTAAACCAACAGCCCTCCATTCCACTGGTCAACCAACTGTCAGCACTTCAACAACCCTGACAGCAGGTTCCATAATCAGCAGTGCCCACCGTGGCAGTGAACAGGTCTAGATCAAAATTAGAAATCACCTGCTCCCGCCAAAGAGGGAGACCATTGTAAGAAACCAGAAATGAATCCCACACTTGCAAGTCCTTACGCTGATCCCGCCCCAGCCCAATATAAGGATGTGGCGCCTTAATGCCAGCTGTAGCAGCTGCAAGTCGTCTACAAAAAATAAAAACAGGGGCATACTGCAACAAGCAAAATTCAACTTGCCCAAGAGAGATTGCACAGCATGAAGTTGAATTTTTCTTTTTTTTGCCTTGCCGGTGGCAGAAACCATCCTCTTCAGATCTTCAAGTTTGTCCAACGGCAAACGGCATTTCATCGCCACGGTGTCGATGACAATACCCAGAAACGACAACACAGTGGCCGGGCCCTTCGTCTTGTTAGGGGCCAAATGGCACGCCAAAAAACTGGAAAACATGGATCATGGCCAAAAGTGAGGCATAGATAGTACTTCCAGCAGATCCTATGCACAAGAAATCATCTAAGTCATGAATGACTGAATTAGGCTGGAAGCATCCCAAACCACCCATTCCTAAAGGAACTAAACATTTCAAACAAACAAGAAATGGCACAGACCATTGGTAAACATCTATCAACAAAATTCTGCCCTTGCCATTTGCACCTCAGCAGATGGCAACAACTAGGATGTTAATAAATAAATGTAGCACTATGTGTAAAATTATAAATATAAAGTGCAAATCTCTAAAATAAATAAATCCTACATATAAATGAATAGTCCATAAAATGAAAAAATGAAGAAATAAACACATGAAAAACTCTTCTTGTGATCATTGTATCCACACAATTCCACCACAGTGATTGTTCGTCCTCAAAAGGAGTGCACACCACCACCAGTAAAAATGCGCGCTCACCTCCCAGATGAGTCAAAACTCATATGCGGATCTCCCCACAAGCTCTTTGATCTCACTTCCTCTTTCCAATCAATGGTGGGTAATCCAATAAATTTGTATACAGAGAACACTATGGTCTCTATACTTATTTACATGTCCTGAACTCATGGAATCTTGAGCCAAGCTGGGAGATCATCCGCTTCTTTGGATATTAATGAGCTGAGTTACCATTACTAAAAGAGCCATCTGGATTACCCACCATTGATTGGGAAGAGGAAGTGAGAGCAAAGAGCTTGTGGGGAGATCCGCATATGAGTTTTGACTCATCTGGGAGGTGAGCGTGCATTTTTACTGGTGGTGGTGTGTACTCCTTTCGAGGACAAACAATCACTGTGGTGGAATTGTGTGGATATACTGATCACAAGAAAAGTTTTTCATGTTTTATTTCTTCATTTTTTCAATACATGTGTAGGATTTATTTATTTTAGAGATTTGCACTTTATATTTATAATTTCACACATAGCGCTACATTTATTTATTTACTATCCATTTTGAAATTAGTGTGGTGTACCACCTGGAATGTTTAGCAGCTGTGCACGTTTATTATTAGGTTATCTTATTTAAACATCACAATATTTTTTACTTGTGGCGCTGATTGTTTCATCTTATAATTAACAACTAGGATGTACCGGCAACCAACGAAAGGCTGCTGCAATATCAGTTTTGGCCAACAACGTACCTTTACCATACCTAGGAACCCACGACACTGCCATATCAAAAGTTGTATAGGACACCATGCAAAGCTCTGGATCAAAGGCATCATTCACTGAACCCCTTTAGAATGCGACAAGTGATGAATGAGGCGTAACTTATTCAACTATTTTTTGGGGATAATACCCAAAGGGGAAATACTGGCGGTGAATCAAAAGGGTGCCAGCCATGGGACCCAAAGCAACTACTTTGAAAAGTTTTCCTGAAAATGACCACTGGAAGTAAACAAGATGACTGCAAGCTATCAGCCATAGGAGGAACAACCAGCAACTGGCAGGGTATCAGAAAAACCCTACGAGAAACCCACCTGCAACACACAAGCTGCCTTCCTGTTAGAATAACGCTTTAGGAAAGTCACCATCTTTTCTACCATCACTTCCCTCTTTCCAGCGTCACCTCCTTTTCCTTTTCCATGCTTGAAGCATCTGTACAGCGCATGAGACCCTCCACACCCTGAATAGTCATGACGGAAACAGCACGCGGTGCCAAACTTGCAAGATCCGGCATTGAATTGCCAACATAACCCCCTGCAATTTGTGGCCGGTTGTGAAGAGGCTGCCACACCCTCGGCCCCATCCTGAAAGGGAGGAACTGAACTCTGTGGAGACATCAGTTTCATCCAGAGAATGACATTTTTGTGGTCCCCCGTAAAGAGGGCCGGACTGCCTTGTGCTGTCAAAATTGCCCGTCATGGCAAAACCAAGCAACCCCACCATAGACTCACTGGGCTTCACCAATAGAGTCCAGATAACAAAATAAAAAGGGCAGAGCAATTCTCAGGGGCCTTTCCCCAATGACACTAGCTAAAATTGCACACCCTTGCAACCAGTTTGATAAAGTATGGTTAATCAACCGATACTGCCGTTTTCTACCTCCTTCTTACAACCATCTGGTCTAACTGTAAAGTTACATTTCTCCAAAGGCAACAAAGAAATACATTTCCACATTCACCCTTCCAAATATGCTCCCTCATTTCCTTTTTTAGATGCGCACCCAAAGGCCCTTCAAAACACACATACACATCGCATTTTTGCAGCATTTGCCAGATGTAAACCCGGCGACTCCTTTGTCAGCCGATTTGTCGTGCGAATCCTTACCGGCTGTAGTTACCACAGACGCTGCCAGCCATTGACTGGAGGAATTCGATGGTCCCACACCCGATCCCTGCTGAGCTGTCAACTAAGCCCCCCGGACCTCCCTTGAATAGAGATTGAATAAGAACAAGAAAGAGGACATGAAACAAAAGGCTCACCTGGCTGCTTCTGTCCCTCAGGACATCCAGCTGCAAATCCGTATCCGCGTGCATCGCGCGGAAGTTCAACATCTTCAGAGTCACTGAGCACCCCTTCAGACCGGCTCTGTTTACCAATCCATGCTGTCGCTCTCTCCTCTCAGCAGGCTCCAGGGTGCAGTTTCCAGCCCCAGAGTCCGGCGGGCACCCGCTGATGATGTCATCATCGGAACCCCAGGTGCTCCCTCCCTTACTCCCACGCTGGGCTCTGTGAGGGGTGGAGAAAGCCTCAGCAGCCGATCCCCAGCTCCTTCCATCCACGGTGCATGCTGTGCAATGCCTGGACACAGGGAAAAGCTACCACCCGCGTCTTCTGTCACTGAGGGCCCTGGCCGTTCCCGGGACCTGGCCGGCACCCGCTGCTCTGCCACTCCCACGCCTGGCCACACTAGACATAGACTCTAGGGAGCCTGTATAGCCAGCCGCATCATCCATACTGCGAAGGTGTGAGGGCAGGGGAGTGGGTGCCAGATGAAAACACTCCCGCCCTGGGTTTGCCATAGATGGGGATTCCTCCCGACTCGCACACCAGAGAAAGCAGGCATGTGCTTGGCTGGTGGGGTCAGAGGGTCCCTTGAGGGGCTCCCAGACTCAGGAATGAAGCACTCAGAAGGCCTAGACCTCCTAGCACGTGGGTGACTAAAAAAGGGCCCAGGAAAGACCTGCCTGGACTCCTGCAATAAGTTTGATTGTCCTGTAGCCATTCAGGGCCTCTGGCCACAGCCGAAGCTCTAAGCTGGGACAGCATGTTGTCCAAGTCACCAACCTTTTGTTCTGCCTACAGGTGAAGTCCAGGAACAAAGGAGAAAAATGTTTGATGCTGTGATGAGCTGAGACTGAGCTGTGACACAATCCCACTGTTAGCAGAGTATAGAAATCATGCTGGAAGTTTGTTGTATGCAGTAATATGGCTTATCAATGCATGTCTTTACAGAATAGAGAAACATGAACACAGGAACAAGGAGCATCCCAATACATAGAGAGAGGATAGACAAACATCCTGTTATAGCATAGATAACCTAACTATACACTATAATACTACAGCGCCACCAGATGCTTAGACAGGCATAATGCATATGCAGTATATAATCAGTTTATAAACAACTTTTCTGTTGTACTTTTCCAACAACCCCCTCCTCTCTACCCAATACAGGACACAACCTCTGCCTTGAACTCTTTAATCTGCTAAGCAGACTGCAGCATATCAAAATCACCCACTAATACTCCACCTATTCTGCAGGCCCCAGTCATGCTGGCCCTCCTCCTAGTTTCACTCCGCTCCAGGCCATGTACTATAATCGCCTTCTTTGTTAGCCAAACTGTTCATATGCAGAAATAGTGTTTTTTTTTTTTCTTTTGACTGGATAAATAAATTGAGTCCCAGTCTTCTTTAAAACTATGTACAGAAACTATTTCAACGTTTTTTCAATGCTGTTTTTAAAGTTAGTTGGATAGAAAACTATAACAAGTGTATGTTGCCACAATGTAAATTATCTTCTGGCGCGCAGAGTCCTTTGTAAATGCATTATATTAGAGACCAGAATTATTTCAATAGCTGGTAGGAAGCATGTCGTTTTAATTCATCTTTGACAGGAACATATACAAGTAAGCTAACACTCTCAGTGATGTCATTACTTTGCCAACCAATAACATGCAATTGCAGTTTGTTTGCCAACCAAACCCATACTTTCTCCATAGGATGAAATAGCCCTGCTCTGTATTCTCTATCAACAAGTAGGAGACACAAAGAGAGAACAGCATTGCACGTCTACCAACTTTAGTGAGAGCACACATGGCAGAATCCTTCTCTTACAACGCTAAACAAGAATGCATTTACATAAGTAAAACATAAAAATATATGACATGTCATCAAAGTATCACAAAATTCTCTTTACAATACATAACTTGCAGTTGTAAAATAAGGGCAATGTGCAATTTTTTGAATAAACAATTACTATGGACTAAATACACGACTCTCTTTATGAAAAGCACGCTGGACCTTTTAATTATTAGCCCAGTACTACTTTTAAGTTTTCTGTTAGGCTATGATAATCCATAGTTAAACTGTTTTCATCCTCTTCTAAATTGTTCATGTTCAGTTCTATTTACTGCTTAGTAGGTGCCCAAAGAAAGAATCTTGCATAGAGCCCCACCTGCTGTATAAAAATATGAATTTCGGCCTTTTGTGTTTACCTAATTAACCTCTTGACCTCCGGAAGATTTCATGACCAGGCCATTTTTTGAGATACAGTACTGGGTTACTTTAATTGACAATTGCATGGTCATGCGATGCTGTGCACAAATAAAATTGATGTCCTTTTTTTCCCACAAATAGAGCTTTCTTTTGGTGGTACTTGATTACTTCTGCGCTTTTTATTTTTTGCGCAATAAACAAAAGAAAAGACCGACAATTTAAAAAACAAAAAAACAATATTTTTTTACTTTCTGATATAAAACCTATCCAATAAAGAGAATGTCTTCATAAATTTAGGTCACTATGTATTCTGCTACATATTTTTGGTAAAAAAAATCCCAATAAGCGTATACTGACTTGTACCCCTGCCCCCTGCCCAGAAATAAAGAACATCATTTTTAAAAACAGTAGAAAATGATCTAATATAAGTACACTCCATGCATTTCTCATATACCCCCAATACCCACAGCACTCTCCATGCATTCAGCAGTCCGCCATTCTTATTTTTCCGGGGTCTCTCTATGCCCCACCCACATGTACAATACCTCATCCTCTATGATATCTGGGATGTAGTAGCATGTGACCCACCTGACACACCCACCCTTCTGCTGAGCAGCTCACTCACAAAGTTTTGGAAAGTTTTCTGGTGTTTTAATAAAGTTTTCCCCACACAAACCCTTGCATTCAGGGAAATGTAGTTCAGAACTGTTCAGAACTGTGCTAGCCACCCCTACACAGAGGAGGATGCGGGCCATGGAGAACTACATCTCCCAGACTGCAGTGCATGGCCCGGTGTTCTGCATTAAGCAGGTATTGGCTGCGAGAGAAGTCAGTGTCTCTGTGCCAGGATGGAGATGGAGTTGGATCCTCTGCTCAAGAGCTGGTGTGCTGAGCCAGACTTCACAGAGACTGGACAGGATCTGCTTCCTCTGGGGCCAATATACCAGTTGTGAGATCCTGTATAATGTGATAAGTATACCAGCGGCTTTGGCTGCGCCCTAGGCGGCAGTGTTCCCTAGGCGGCAGTGTGCCCTAGGCAGCTGCCTAGTCTGCCTAGTGGTAGCACCGGCCCTGCGTTTTACTAGAGGAAGGCATGAATCCATGTCCCTGCTTTGCAGGAACACAGGATCCATGCCTTCCCTACTGACAGAACAGCAATCTGTCTTGTTTACATAGGCAGACCGCCATTCTGCCTCTCTGCTGTATCATCGCTGGGTGCCGATGGACATCGAGTCCGCCATACCAGCCAATTGGCTCCCGCTGTTTGTGAACTGCTATAGGGGGGCCATTAAGTGGTTAAAAATAAAAAATAAAGTATAAATTTCATTTTAGTGCTGTACTTGACAAATTTAAAAGTAAATGTATTCCACTTGATTTAATTTTAAAGCCCAACTCTGGGACAACCCCCCAGAGGCTCCATATGCTGTATGTTATGCTATTCCCTTTCATCTTTTTTGGTCAGGTGACATGCAGGCACTTCTTCTGATCTTCTCTGTCATTAAGCAGTCATCAGAAATGCAGAGAGTACCATATGTGTGATGATTTTGGGGTCTTAGCACCCCAAAACTGTATGAACAAACACGGGACACCCTTGTTGTAAGAAATCATAAGCAAACAGAGACAGTTTTTAGAAAAGACACAGAGCAGGCTTACATCCACATAGCCGGTAATGACCCTACCAGAAGATGTAACCGCAGGAATGCATCTCCACAGCCATTAATGAACACATCTTATGGGGTTAATAAACTGATGTTATCAGCATTAAACCAGAGCTCTATTAAAGCCAGGCATAGATGGTTTGAATCTCGGCCAGTTAAAGTGATTGTAAAGGCTCATTCGATTTAAAAATTACAAACATGTAATACTTACCTGCTCTGTTGCAGTGAATTTGCACAGAGCAGCCCTGATCTTCCTCTTAGGTTCCTTGCCGGAGCTCCTGGCCCCTCCCTCCTGCCAAGTGCCCCCACAGCAAGCAGCTTGCTATAGGGGCACCTGAACGGAGTCACAGCTCCGTGTGTCCATTCAGACATGGAGCCCCGCCCTCTCTCTCCCCTTATTGGCTGACTGATTTTGACAGCAGCGGGAGCCAACGGTGCTGCGCTGCTGTCTCAGCAAATGAGGAGGGGTGTCCCAAGCAGACGAGACACTCGTGCAACATCGCCAGACAGAGAGGGGGCTCAGGTAAGTATTAGGGGGCTGGGGCGGCTGCTGCACACAGAAGGTTTTTTTATCTTAATGCATTAAGATAAAAAAAACCTTCTGACTTTACAACTTCTTTAAGCAGGAACCGGACGAGATTTGAACCATGTGTGGGCAGGCTGAATTTACCCAAGTTGATTGACTGTTCATCTTGGGTACAACCAGCCTGTTGGGTTTTACATGCGATTATTGCTAGCAGCTGTTATAGCCGATAGCAATAATCACTGCCTTCTCCTGGTGGGGGAAGCCGTATCTGCCGGGTGAAGACAGTGATTATTGCTATCGGCTATAACAGCTGCTAGCAATAATCGATGGATCCCCTGTGGTTGCAGGAAAGAAAATCACTCCATCTATGGTCAGCCTAAGCAAGGTAACAGCTCACATGAAATAAAAACACTTGTTGGTCCACAGTCTGTACAGTCTCAAAGAAAATTAATTGATTGTCATAAACTACTGATGGCTATCATAAGAAGGTCCCTGATAAAAAGGGATGAGTTCAGGGTTCGGTTTGAACTGAATTTTTGACCAAACACTGGCTGTTCAGATGTTTGTCTGAATGTTAGGGCGTTCGTCAGACAAATATGACAGTTTCCAGCTGTCAATGGTTGCTAAGAAAGCAGTGGCTGCAGCTTCCTTTTAAAACCACTGACATTACCCAGCCTATTCACTTATATGGCCAGGAATTCCCACATAAGCAAATGGTCAATTCATTGAGCAGGTTACATCATTATATAACATGGCCACATAACCATTGACAGCATTGTCTAAATATGGCTGTCAAGAAAGCTGCTGCCTCCTTACCAATCACTGACGTCACTCGACCCATTCATTTACGTGGCCAAAAATCCCCAGCTCTGTAATCAAGCAAACAGGGAAAAGAGTCTTACATCATTGCCTAAATATGGGGCTTCCAGATTCCAATAAGTACACACGCCTGCAGACAAGCCCAACCACCGGGCAAGGGTTGTGGGGAAGAGTTCCTTATCCTCATCAACATGGGGATAAGGTGCTTTGCCAGGGGTGTTCCTTGGCATGTTGAGGGCATGTGGTCTGGTATGGTTCAGGAGTGAGGGGGGGGCGCACGCTTGTCTCCCCCCCCCTTTCCTGCCCAGCCAGGTTGCGTGCTCGCATTAAGGGTCTAGTAGGGATTTTTTTTTTACCAGTCCCCTTAAAACTGTACCAAATCTTAAGGGTTTGCATTATTTTTGGTTTTGTGAAGTACTCTCTTAAAGTTCATTTCTGACTCAAAGAGTGTGGTAGGCATTTTTTTCATCCTTGCTGTAGCATATGCTACAGCGAAAAAGCCATTTACAAAGATAAAAATGAAACTGTTAACGTTTTTACATTGCATGGCTTTTTGGCATTGTTACATATTCCCGGGGCAGTGCCCACCCCATGATGTTTTTTTTTACAGCCCCTTTTATATTAGCCCAGAAAATGGGCATTTTTAATTCAGCTCCCATTGTTGTTAGTGGGGTTCGGGTTAGGCATGTGAACTTCTTTGAGGTTCGGCAAACTTCCTCCAAAGTAAACCCAGGGCTGTTCAACTCATCACTTTTGATGAGCTGTCAGAGTAATATGATCATAATGACTAACTGGGGGCCATGAAATCAATTATCAGGATGCCCCTGATAAGAGAGGATTGGACACATTACTGTTTCTGAGGAATCTACACATACGGGTGCCCTCATTATTAGTCTCTATCAACTCGAAAAATAGTCCTGTGTAATAACATGTTGGGTACCTGAATATAAAATATGGTGATCCGGTGCCCTGACAAAATAGGCAACTCGGCAGAAAATCGAACCATGTCACTTCCACTTTCTTTAAACCATCAGTAATTGCTGATTTGGATTAATTGGTGTTTGGACACAACACCGGTAACCAAATACAGTCCAGTACAGGAAGATTTTGCTGTTTTCACAGCACTGACAGTGGCTAACAAGGCAAAGTTATCGCCGCCTCGAATGCCGACATTTTCTTGGTTAGTTTTGCAGCGGAGCCACAATAATATTGCGCACCGTACTCTATTCGGTTGCCGCTGTTGTGCCCAAACAGCAATTTGTAAAAATAAACAGCAATTCGTCAAAATCTGCAATTCAAGATGATTTAAAGAAAACGGAAGTGAAGTGGGCGGGTTGCTTATTCTGCCAGGTTCGACATTTTGTCAGAACACCAGAAATATGGATATGATTATGAAACTGACATTGTGGGAGTGCCTTCTGGAAGATTATAAAATCTTTCAGCACTCCTTTCCCCCATGCCTCAAAGTGGAAGAAAATCTTACACTAATTATTCTTAAAAATGTTCCCTCCCCCCACCTACTACTTATCCTGCAGAAAACAAAAATGGTCAAATGATCCTGCAGCTACAGCTCCCCTGTGCAAGTGAGCGGCTGCTGCAGGGGAAAGGAGGGAGCAATGGCTGGGCCATGGGAGCCTATGGGTGAATTCATGTCTGCCAGAATTCACCTCCATTGCTGAACTCTCCCTTATACTGGGGGGGGGGGGTTTCAAAGCTGCAGGTCCAACTGACCAGACCAGACTCAATGAAAAAATTAAGTTCACAGATAGTTTCTACACAAGGCATAAATCACAAGAACAGATAACCTGGAGTAAGGAAGCAGGGCATAAAAAAGATAAAGTAAAAGAGCCCTCTTTTAGTTACCTTGGAACTGGAGCCCTTGGATGGTTCAGGATATCATGAACAATTTTGGCCCATTTTTTTCTGTGTGTTGCTTTTAATCTCCATTTTCTGACTTTCAGCTCTCTTAAGTCCTCTTCCTCAATAATAATTATTCTCTACTTTTGCTCTTTCCTCCTTTACCTTCTTCTAGATTTCTCCTCAACAAATTTTTTGTGGATTCTTTTTCCAATCATTATTACACAAGCACGTCATCTAAGATCCTGGCTTCCTAAATCAACTGATCTAGGTACTGTAGATCCTCATATCTGCTTCTTAAAGCGTCTGTTAACCCAAAAAATAAAAAATAAAGATCCTGTTCCTTTAAAGCATGTTATACAGCACCGTGCTTGCACTGTGTATTTTGGCCCCCTTAAATACCTGGCTGATCCTGCCAGCTTCTACCCTCTCCTCTGTACGCTGACTCCGATATATCAGGGCTGCTGAGCCCTGACACCATTGTCAGCATACATGCCTCCAGCATACACTGATATCTGCAGCCCTCCTGTCTCCCTCTGTCCTCCTCCTCCCCCATCCCTCCCTGTATGTCATCTCTCACCATCACTGATCTGCTCCCTGCTGCTTCAAAACTAACTGATTTGTATATCATCCCCTCTGTCAGATAAAAAGCTGTGTCCTAGCACCTATGCTTTATAGAAAAGAAAGAAAAACGATTTCTACCTGTTTTAAAAAGGTCTTACAGCAATCACATGACTCCAGGCTCTCAGCTCCTCTCCTCCCCTCCTCCCTGGCTGACATCAGCAGGGGAATCTCGGCCCCGCCCACTGGAGATATCACATGGGGAGAGCAGACAGCCTGGAGTCATCTTATCGCTGGGAGATGCTGTTAAAACAGGTAGTATATATAAAGCACAGGCACTAGGATGCAGCTTTTTATCTGACAAAGGGGATGATATAAACATGAGATACTGGCTTAACAACAACTTTAAGGCCTTTTGTTCATAGCCACAAGAGGGCCATACAGCATACATTCAAGTATATTTCTCTGCCCAGGAGTGATAGGTGGATTGTTCAGCCACGTACAGCCAACCTGTACAAGCTGGCTAAAGCCGCGGCTCTATGTGTACATGCGTACTGGGACTGAGGCATTCAGAGCAGTGCATACGTTCTGTAAATAAATTGATTTGTACAGGCTGGCTTTACGCAGCTTTACAATCCACCTCTCGGCAGAATGTTAGACCCTAAATGGCCCTTTTGGAGCCATGTACAAGAGTCCTAATTCTTATATATACAGTACATACCCCAGTACTTGTATCCCTCTAATGGTTATACAGTACATGTATTAGACATGTCAGGATTCTTACTTAATAACTGCTGATATAAACTACCTGTCTTAAAGTGTATGTAAACCCTTAAAATGAAACTCCTATTTGCTTCCTTTTGGGCTATTAACGTGGTTCGAAAGCCTTAGGCTGGGTTCACACTGCCATACGGATCGGCTCATAGCAGCGGTCCAGTGCGTCCCGGTTCACTATTCAGGTCCGATTTCAGGCTGAATTTTTGGCTGAATTTGGACCTGAAACGGACCAGAAGATGCACAGGACTCCTGTGCAATTTGCTCCGGAGCCGCTTCGGAGATCTGTGAACTGGCTCCATTGAGAGCCGGTCACAATCTCCCGACATGCGAATTTGATGCGGGGAAATCCGCATCCAAGTCGCAATAGTGTGAACCCAGTGTAGCAATAACTCTCGGTGGAGCTGCTGGTTTATTATTGGGCCTGTTCTCTATTCTCTTCACCCCTCTTAAATTGTTCAATCCCCTTGACACAACTGTAGTGCAGTGTTGTAATAATGTTAATACCAACTTTAACCCACAATATACACTTGTATTGTATTTTACCTCTATCTGGGTGCTTGTGGCTCCACCTGCAGGAAAAATAACAACACTGCACATAAACTTCTGTAATAATCAAAATGACTTCTTTGTTTGGGTAAATGATATATTTTATATAGAAAGTTATTACAGTGACTACACTATCACACCAACATAGTGTAACAGTATAGTAGATAATTATGACAATATTGATAACATACACAGAATATAACTAAATCTATATTTATACCAGGGAGCTCCCCCTGCTCTAAACCGTAAAGTCACTACTCTTTATAACTAGATGCAGGACCCTGCAGTAAAAAAAGATAGTCTTGACGTCTTCAGTCTTCGCTAGCTTATGAATTTGTAATTGTAATCCACAAAAGGGTTCCTCTTGGGTGTTGCGCAGTTTAAGGTAATACACTAAAGCAGTTATAATCCAGCAGACTGATCAAGTATTCTTATACGAAGGAGACAAACATCTAGTATCAGTTCTTGAATACTGAAGTCTATGCAGATGTAATGTTCTCCAACTTAACTTGTTCTGTGGGACTATAAGTCCCAGCAACACTCTGTAACAGTTCT
The DNA here is from genome assembly GCF_042186555.1 of Aquarana catesbeiana. Taxonomy (NCBI): domain Eukaryota; kingdom Metazoa; phylum Chordata; class Amphibia; order Anura; family Ranidae; genus Aquarana; species Aquarana catesbeiana. The sequence goes on along the minus strand of NC_133328.1, from coordinate 411,555,052 downwards.
AAGTGTGTACTTCTGGGTGTTAACCCTCTCACCACACGGTCGGGCGGATGGATGCCTCTGTTTCAACAGTTCTCAGTCCGTACGGAACCACCGCCAAGCCGTCACAATGCTCCGTTCAGTAATGACCAGGAGTCCTCTGTTACCTCCTCCACGGGTCTCCGGAACAATCACTTCTGCTGCTTCAGCACACTGTGATATGATGGCAGGATCCCTGCTGCCGCTCCGCTCCCTCACAAGGTAGGCCGCAACCCTGTGGGACACACACCCACAGAGTCCTGCTGGCAGGCCACACGTCCCAGGAACAAGAGACCTAAGATGGCCGCTCCCAGCTCTTTTATTTCCTCCCACAATGTAGTTCAGTTCTTCTCTTGTCCAGGAGCATTGTGGGTAGGTCACAGTTAAAGTTCAGAAGTAAACAATCACTTCCATGTCACTTCTCTTAATCATGAAACATAAAAGTATTGTACCTTTTCAATTGTCCACAAGATGGCACTATAACAACTTATGTCCTGTATAACACACATATGGCTAAAAACAAAAGTTGTCAGCGCTACACCAGCCTTAAGGTTTTTTACCTTAATGCATATGCATTAAGGTGAAAAACCTTCTGTGCTGCAGCTGCCGCTGCCGCTGCAGCTGTCCTTACCTGAGCTTGATCCAATCAAGCGATGTGCACGAGCGCAGCAGCTCCAGACGCTGTCCCTGCCCTCATTGGACAGATTGATAGCAGCAGGAGCCATTGGCTAACACTGGGGAAATGGCTGCACTCCAAGATCCATCAAAATTTTTGTTCAATAAACGAACATCCCAAGTGTACAAACAGTTCAAATGGTAGACGCGTTTCATACACTAACAGGTGCGCTTATTCATTCATTGGCTCCCACTGCTGTCAATCAAATCGTGTGATGCGGGGGGGCGGGGCTTAGTCCCACTGTCTGTGTCAATGGACACAGCATAACCATTACACAGAGCAGGTAAGTATAGGCATGTTTGTTATTTTTTTTTTTTAAAAGGAAGGTTTACAACCACTTTAAATATACCATCGATAAGTGCAAGAAAGTACCTGTTTTTCTTGGCAGACATTTTGTGAGCTGAACATTTCCTGTGCTCTCTGCTTGCTGATTGTTGCACTGTTTATAGTTCTCTCTGTTAAACTACAAAGCATCTACTCCCAATGCTATGTTGGGGAGGGGGAAGTGTCCCTAAAGGGGTTCTAAAGGCTGAAGTTTTTTTTGCCTTCATGCATTCTATGCATGAATGTAAAAAAAAAACTTGTGTGCAGCGCCCCCAGCCCTCCCCCCAATCCTTACCTGAGCTCCCTCCAATCCAGCGATGTTCACAATATCCTCAGCTGTCCTGGAAATCTCCCTCCTCATTGGCTGACACAGCAGCATGAGCCCATTGGTTTCCACTGCTGTCAATCACATGCCAGTGAGCCAGAGAGGAGAAAGTGAGGGGGCGGGGCTGAGCCGTGGCTCTGTGTGTCTTATGGACGCAAAGAGCAGTGGCTCAGGAACAAGCATACAGCGGTGCCCCCAGAGAAAGCAGCTTTCTCCGGTGGCACTGCTTGAGGGGGAGGAGCCAGGAGATCCGACAGGGACCCAAAAAGAAGAAAAATCGGAGCTGCTCTGTGCAAAACCACTACACAGAGCAGGTAAGTATAACAGGTTTGTTATTTAAAAAAAAAACAAAACAAAAGGGGCTTTAATACCAGTTTAAATACTTCCTGTGACAACACTGCTCCTCTATCGATACAGTATGGTGAGTAAACAAAGTCATCCTACGGAGTGTATTACTGGCAGAATCACACTACATATCCTTTAGTTCACAACCCATAGTCCCCAATCCATTTCGAGTGTGCGCAATCGAGGGTGGTTACATTCCTACATACAGTGGGAACATAAAGAATAAACGTAGCCACTCACTAACAGGAAGTCTGATCACAGCAGCAAAGATGACAGCTTTGAGTAAGGCTGAGTTAAGAAAACATGAATAGAATTTTTTTTTTCTTTTATTAAAGTTTAGTGTAATTTTAGCCCTGGTTCACACTGGAGCATTATGACATGCAATTTGACATGTCAAATCGGCGGCAATTGCCGTCAATGGCAACGTCCTAATCGATGCAACGTCGTATCTGCGGCGCTGCACTGATTTCAAATAGTAGTTTCTGTACTACTTTTTGTGATTTCTGGCTGCGATTTACATTGACATCTGTGCAGAAACCTGCACAGATGTCTCTAAAATCGCGGCTGAAATCGGAACGGACATGCGGGAGTGAAATCGTACGAGTTCAGCTGAACTCGCACGGCTTCATTCCCACAGCTCAGTGTGAACCTGGGCTCAAGGAAAAAAAAAAAAAACATGAAAAAAGAAATGCATTTAGCCAATACATTCATGTACATAAGCTGCAATAAAAAAAAAATGCAAGAAATACTGCAATATACTGAATATACAGTGGCTGCAGAAGGGGAGGCGCTCAATGAAAGGGAATTGGAGGAACAGGGGAAGTGACATAATTGGTGAGCGGCGGGGAGAAAAGATTCTACACGCTCCCACCACTTTGTACATTCCCCACAATAGCCTGGCTAATACGGCGGCGATGTAGGAGCTGATAATGCAGCTGCGTGCGGCAGCGGCAGCTCAAGGGGCAGACTGGCTGCAGGCTCAGGTGGCAGCCGTATTAAGTGAGAGCGGAGACGAACGGGGGGGCCATGAGACTCCATGTGTGCGCCGCCCCCAGCTGCCGGGGTCAGAGGCCACAGCAGCAGGAGAGGAGAGGAGCCATTCATCCACCCCCCAGCGAACGACAGCCACAGGGATCCATGTATGGGGACACGAGGAGGACACAGTGTAGAGGCAGGAGCGGAGTGATGGAGGAGCCCAGCGCAGCACATGGCTCTGCCCCCCCGGCTCATCGCAGATGCCAAGAGCATGTGGCCGGAGATGCGATGGAGGGCCCGAGCAGCCAGCCGGCCCAGAGGGTGACAACCGTGCCTCGGGGGGCCGAGGCGGCCAGCAGCCCTGCAACTTCTAGAGGGAGGAACGAGAGGAGCTCAGTGACGTGGGTGAGTGGAGGCAGAGAGAGATCAACTGTGGCTCAGGTCGGTCGGAGGCACAGAAGTCCATCTAGGCGTGCAGCGCACGGGTCTGGCGTGACAACGCAGAGAGCTGGACGAGAGCGACAACGCAGACCCACGGCAGCCAGAGGAAGTCCCTCTGGGGTGCAGCCAGTGGTCGTTTGGCGGGAAGAGGTCAGCGACAGATCGGAAGGAGATCTGTCCGGGTCGGAGAGGGACGAAGACCAGGGACATTCGTCAGCAGTGGATTCCGGAGTGGCGGCTGGTGGGCTCAGGCCTGGGCAGCCCGGTGAGTGCATTTCTACTTTATCTGTTTCTTCTTTATTAGAAAAGTTATTGGAGCAGGGCAGAGAAAAGGGGTCCCCCGGGAGAGTAGTTCATCGGGGGCAAATGGGGTTAGGCCCCAGACAGAACAGCCCAAGGAAGCAGGAGAAAGGGCTGGCGGGACAGGCCTGCAGGATTTATTTTCAGGTTTGAGGGAGTTGGTCCAGCGCTTTGAGCCGACCGCGGGGGACAGGTTGTCACCGGCTCAGGCGTAGGCTCCACCACAGGGTAACGGGGGTGCTGCAGCGGCCACCCCACGGCAACAGTCACGGCTAGGGACGATTCGGCTGTGCCAGGGACGGGAACAGGGTCAGCGGTGGTCGATCCGCCGACAACACCGGCGAACGTTTTGGCCCCGGACAGCTGGGAGAAAACGGGAGAGAAGAAGGCGGAGTCGGTCAGGTTGGCAGACTCCGCGAAGAGTGAGGTTTATGTCTGTTTTGAGGGCCCATTGGGAGCCCATCTCAAAACATAGGTAAAAGAAAAAATTTGGAAAGGGGAATATGTGAAGATATTCACAATACTGTCGCTAGAAAAATTAAATCTGGACAGATTGAAGCCGGAAGGAGGATGAAGAAAAAACGCAGATATAGGCTGATCCCGCGTACCTTTTCCAACTGGCTGCAGGCGTTCGCCATTTTGGCGAGTGTGCTTGGGGAAAAGGCCCCCGAGCACTGCTTGGCTTTGTTCGTATACTTGGACGCCATTAGTGAGGCGCACCGGACATATGACGGGGTAGCATGGCTGCGGTACAATGAACAGTTTCGCCAACCGATGGCTGTCCAACTGTCGCTACTCTGGGACCGCAAGGATATCAGCCTGTGGATGAAGCTTATGACAGCGGCGAGGGCTCCTAATCAGTTTTTTCAGGCAGGGGTTGGAGGTAACACAGCTCCAGGACAACTGACCGACAAGAGATGGGGCTTCTGTTGGCAGTTTAACGAGGGCACATGCAAGTTTGGTGCAAACTGTCAATTTAGGCTCACATGCTCCGGCTGCGGGGGATCTCACGCACTGTCCAAGTGCTTTAGAAGAGGGAAGGGGCGTGGTGGAGAGCCTGCGAATAAGAGGGACGATGCCGGTGCGGGTGGAAAGGATGCGTCCTTTCCTCAGTAGGTACCCCGACCGCAAAGCGTCCCAGTTATTAGAATCAGGTTTCGCGATTGGATTTAAAATACCGTACTCACTGGAGGTGGCCCTTCCCATAGTGAAGAATTTACGTTGAGCCCTGCTGCATCCGACGGTGGTTTCAGCAAAAATAGAGAAAGTAGTAAGTTTGGGGAGCATGTCTGGCCCTTTTACTTCGGTTCCTCTTCCGGGATTGGTAGTATCTAGGGATGAGCCGAACAGGGGGGGTTCGGTTCACACCAGAACATGCGAAAAGGCAAAAAATTTGTGCGAACACCGTTAAAGTCTATGGGACACGAACATGAATAATCAAAAGTGCTAATTTTAAATGATTCATTAATAGCTGCGTGTAGTTTTAAATGACTTTTTTTTTCCTTTGAAATGTCATTTTGCTGTCAGACTGTTCTAAACACGGGAAACATGAGCTCCTTTACAGGCATACTATAGACACCCCCCAGGTACGAAATTTAAAGGAATATTACACTTTTATTGTTTCACTTTAAGCATTATTAAAATCACTGCTCCCGAAAAAATGTTTTTAAAAATTTTTCTTGCATTGATACATGTCCCCTGGGGCAGGACCCAGGTCCCCAAAAACTTTTTATGACAATACCATGCATATAAGCCTTTAAAATTAGCACTTTTGATTTCTCCCATAGACTCTTAAAGTGTGTTCCACGGCTTTCGAATTTGCCGCGAACACCCCAAATTGTTCGCTGTTCGGAGAACTGTTCGACTCGAACTTGAAGCTCATCCCTAGTAGTATCCCCATTGGGGGTAGTTCCCAAGAAAGAGCCAAACAAATTCAGATTGATTCACCACCTTTCCTTTCTGAAGGGTGGGTCGGTCAATGATTCGATCGTGCCGGAGGAGTGTGCAGTGACATATACTTCCTTTGACGCAGCGATATCATGGGTTCGCCGCTACGGGCCGGGGTCACTGATGGCAAAGGCAGATATTGAATCTGCTTTCCGGCTTTTGCCGGTCCACCAGGATAGTTTTCGGCTGCTGGGCTGCGCATGGAATGGGGCATACTACGTGGATCGTTGCCTCCCGATGGGATGCTCTCATGCGCTTTCTTCGAAACATTCAGCTCATTTTTGGAATGGGTGGTTTGGGACGTCTCTGGGATCAATTCGATCATTCACTATCTGGACGATTTCCTATGCGTCGGCCCACTAGGTTCTAACATTTGTGCCATCCTCTTAGGGATGTTACAGCATATAGCGGAGCGTTTTGGGGTCCCGTTAGCTCCAGACAAAACGGAAGGCCCCACTTCTAACATTGTTTTCCTGGGAATTGAAGTGGATTCCATTGGAATGGAGTGCCAACTGCCGGTGGACAAACTGGAAAATCTCAAGGCAGAGGTGCGTGGGACCATCGGTAGGCGCAAGGTGCAATTGCGGCAACTACATTCGTTATTGGAGAAGCTAAAATTTTGCTTGCCGGATAATTCCCATGGGTAGGGTGTTTTGCCGGCGGCTGTCGGCAGCGACTGCTGGGGTTCAGGCCCCCACTCACTTCTTGAGCCTTAACAGGGAGCACAGGGAGGACTTGCGGGTGTGGCATGAATTCCTAGAATCATTTAATGGGCATGCCCTTTGGATGGCGGGTCCCATTATTAATTGGGATCTTGAATTATTCACAGACGTGGCAGGCTCGATGGGCTATGGGGCCGTCTTTCAAAGAAAGTGGAGCGCCGCCCGATGGCCCTCGGCTTGGGGGGGGAAGCTGGGTTCTTGAAGAACCTCGTCCTTTTGGAACTGTTTCCAATTGTGGTAGCTATGGAAATATGGGGGGAATCCTTCCGTAACCTGAAGGTGCGGCTCAACTGTGACAACCTGGGGGTCGGCCAGGTAAATAACGGATTGTCGGCCAAGTCTTTGCCGGTGGTCAGGTTGCTGAGACATTTGGTGATGCGCTGCTTGAAATTGAATGTTTTCATCTACGCTGTACACTTACCAGGGGTTGAGAACACCTTGGCTGACGCTCTGTCTCATTTCCAGTGGGACAGGTTTCTGGAGTTGGCACCAGACGCGGAGCAGCAGGGGGTTACCTGCCCCGACTGGATGTGGAACGTTGCCTTGATAACGTGGCAGGGTGAATTCAGCGCTCCGTGAGTAAGGCCACTTGGGACGCTTACTCCAAGGTATGGCAAGAGTGGTTAGCATGCTTGCACAAGCTGGAGATTGCCCCTGAGGGCTGGGAGGTATGGGGTTTGAGTAGGATATCTCGGCAGCTGCCATCGATAGGAAATTGGCAGGTCTGGCTTTCTTTTTAAATTACAAGGGCAAAGTGATTATACTAAAGACTTTTGGGTGAAGCAAGCAGTGAAATGATACAGGAAAGCACATAAGAAGAGGGATGGGCGGCGTCCAGTGTGATTTAACATGTTACACGGTCTATTCTTTCATATATCGACCATTTGTAGTTCTGAGTTTGAAAGTGCCCTATTCCGAGCGGCCTTTGCACTAGCGTTCTTTAGAGCGTTACGGGTGAGCAAGCTCGTCAGCCCTTCAAAACGGGCTCAAGGGGGGCTGCAGTGGGAGGATCTGGATTGTTTAAATGATTCACTTAGAATATGGATAAAATGGTCAAAAACTGATCAGTCCAGTAAGGGCTTGCAGCTGCAAGTTTTTCAGATTGCGGGGTCACACATTTGTCCGGTAAGAGCGGTGCAACCGTTCAGGGACATGCGGGCTGGGTTCATAGGCTCCTTTTTGATGCACGCAGATGGGTCATCCTTGTCTAAGTTTCGATTTATAGTGGTGTTCAAAAAATGTTTGGGTATGATCCAAAAAGCTACTCCTCCCATTCTTTTCGCATAGGTGCTGTTACAGAGGCTGCCAGGGCTGGGCTTAGTTATGAAGCGGTGAAGCGCATCGGGAACTGGGACTCGGACAGATTCAAGCTCTATCTTCGCCCACAGTTGTTACAGTCTTGTTTAAAAAAAAAAAAAAAAAAGGGGGTAGGCTTTGGGTTAGTGTTTGTTGCGGGGAGGATTTACTGTTTTTTATTGTTATCTTCTGATTCACAGGTGAAGAGGTGGGCCTGGTTTGGATCCTGGGCCACTCCTTTGTTTACTGGGGGGCCAGACGAGCTGATGTTCGGCCAAATGGTAGGCAGTTGGGCACCCCCAGACATGAGGCTCAGGTCAGATGGATCGGGGTACCGGGGGATGCTTTGGAATAGGGTATGGTCCGAAGTCCACAGGTTCGCGCGTTGGGACAGGGCACCAGATGTTTTGGTGCTACATGTGGGGGGGGGGGAATGATATGGGAGTTAGGTCAATGAGGGACCTAATACGTGACATAAAATGCGATTTTTTTACGCCTACAGGCGGCCTTCCCTGGGATGGTCATTGTATGGTCGGATATGGTGGGCAGGACATCTTGGCAGTGGGCCTGGTCAACTAAAAAGGTTGACAGGGCCCGTGTGAAAGTGAATAAAGAAGTTAGCAGGTTCATCATGAGGAATGGGGGTGTGACCATACAGCACAAGGAGTTGGAGGTGGACACATGGAGGTACTTGAGGAGTGATGGGGTGCACCTCAACAAAGTGGGAACCGATCTTTGGGCTCTGGGTTTGCAAGAGGGTGTAGAATGAGTCTTGAGGGTGTGGAGGTGCTCGCAAGGGTAAGGTTTTACCCCTTGCGGGCGGTGGCAGTGGTTTGGGTCTGTGAGGAGGAGGAGATGTATGTTATATGGAGATATAACATGGTTGGTACCCATATGTAACATGGGGTTTATCTGGTACCTTCCGGTTACCAGGGGTAAACCGGAAGGGGTAAAGTTAGGTCACTGCGAAGGTTGGGTACCGTCTCACAGTCCGGGGGTTGCGACTGGAGGCCTAAAGTTTATACGAAGTTTGTCACAGTGACCAGTGGTGTGTGTTCCCCTCCAAGACCCCAAAAAAGTACTGAAAAGGTTATTGAAAAGTTATTTAAAATGTTATTTATTTAGTTTTATGTTAATTTGTTAATAAAAGGCTGTCAAGGCCATTTACTCCAATACCTTGTCAAGTCATTTGTGGGGAAGGATTTGGAGGGATTAGAGATTATGTTTAAGGGGTAGCTCATAGAAGACTGGGGGTTGAGTCCTTCACATGTCAAGAGAGTCCCGGAGCAGAGGAGCGAAGGGGATCGGCGCAGGGGCAGCATGACATGTGCGGACTGCACAGTCATGCTGTTAGTTTTCCCCTTTAAGAAAGGGGGAGTGGCTGCAGCAGGGGAGGCGCTCAAGGAAAGGGAATTGGAGGAACAGGGGAAGTGACGTCATTGGTGAGCGGCTGGGAGAAATAATTACCACCCACCGTCCCTTGGTTAGGTTTAATTAGAAAGGGAGACCGCAGAGATAGCCTGGGCAGGGGTTTTGGGTCTGTGAGGAGGAGGAGATGTATGTTTTATGGAGATATAACATGGTTGGTACCCATATGTAATATGGGGTTTATCTGGTACCTTCCGGTTATGAGGGGTTAACCGTAAGGGGTAAAGTTAGGTCACTGCGAAGGTTGGGTACCGTCTCACAGTCCGGGGGGTTGCAACTGGAGGCCTAAAGTTTAAACGAAGTTTGTCGCAGTGACCAGTGGTGTGTGTTCCCCTCCAGGACCCCAAAAAAGTACTGAAAAGGTTATGGAAAGTTATTTAAAAAGTTATTTATTTAGTTTTATATTAATTTGTAAATAAAAGGCCGTCAAGGTCATTTACTCCAATACCTTGTCAAGTCATTTGTGGGGAAGGATTTGGAGGGATTAGAGATTATGTTTAAGGGATAGCTCGTAGAAGACTGGGGGTTAAGTCCTTCACATGTCATGCTTAGGTTTAATGGAAAACCTTATTACCTCAACTTATCCAATAACACCATTGAATCCAATTTTCATTGGATTCAATATGAACTAACACTCATTTAGCATTTTGTATCTAAATTTATTAGACTGTGCAATCACATTATATGTTATGCTCCTCACTACACGTGACTGAGGTGTATTTGGGCACACTGTTAACTCCTCTCATACCAATGCATTCCAGTAGGCGCAAAATCCTTTTGAACTTTTATTGATACAAGATAGAGTAAAACTGTAACAGATACAAACAAAATGCAATTAATGAAATATCATACAAATAGTGCCTCCCTATCTATCTAGCTGAAGACACAATTAGTAAACATACCGAAGATGGATCCGGATGGCTAGCGTAGAGCAAGGCAGCAGATGTACTTGGTTCCATAGGAAGTAAAGTGGAAAAGACTGGAGAAAGCTGATGCAAGGCCTGATGGGATTGAAAGTACAGAGGCTTGCATGTACCAAATCTAACCAACTATTCTAAATGACTACATTGAAATAGATATAGCGCAGTTATACAAAATGGCCACTAGATGGCAGTATAGAGTAATCTAATTAAACCAAAGAGTCAATAGGAAAATTGCAAGCCTTATTAAAGAAGGCATGACAACATGTATCGCAAACTGATGAATGTGCATTCATAAAGAGGAACATTATAGCCGACAAACCTTGCTGCATTACTAAGCTGAAAATACAAGCCTTATTAAAGAAGGCATGACACTCTCCGCCTGGTTTCCCACGGATACCACATATCATGGCACTCCGGAGGAGAGTAACAAAATAAGTTCAGAAACAGGTCTGAGGAAAAGTTTAGGCTGGCCTTGCCTAATGACTTTGAGCTCAACTTTCCTGACGTTTCCATCTTCACTGGGAAACACTAGTTTCTCCTCAATTGAGAGTCTTTCATGAGAACGATGGCAGCAGGTTCTAAGTTGGGTTTGCTGTCTTGCCACTTGTTCCTGGTCTGTAGATTAGACAAGTATTGTTTCTTCCACTTGTTCCAAAAGGTGTCAGCTAACACTTGTACTCTTTTCCATTGGTCCATTCCATTTCCATTCCATCTGTATAAGTCCTTTAGGTCTAGATCAGTGGTTCTCAACTCCAGTCCTCGGGACCCACCAACAGGCCAGATTTTAAGTATTACCTTGGGGAGTTGCAGACTTAAATACAGCAATCACTGAGCAGCAAGTGATATCACCTGTGATGTATTTCAGCTATCTTGCAAACCTGGCCTGTTGGTGGGTCCTGAGGACTGGAGTTGAGAACCACTGGTCTAGATTGACTGGAGGAGCTGTGATCAGCTCAACTTTCTGAGTGAGCAAAATGGAAGGTGTAAGCAAGAAAGGATCTTCAGGATCATTAGATATAGATGTCAAAGATCTGGCTATGTGAACCAAGCAAGCAGTAGCTCTTTGTAAGGACTTCCAAGTGGAGAATTTGTGGAAGCGCTTGGATCCCAACAGTTGGTTAGAAATTGTTGTATGTAGTGTGGAAACCTGAGGACGGATATCTGAGTCAGATTCAGGTTCTAGCAGTACATATGTCTCCCTTACTGGAGTGGTATGCTCTGGCTTGTACAAGAAGGGTGGTCCTGTGAGCCATGTAGTGTCTTTGAGACGGGATGCTGGCACAGACCTTGTAACATGATCTGCTGGGTTGTGGTCAGTTGAGACATAATGCCACTGGGTGGGCTGTGTCGACTTCCTGATTCTTAGGACTCTGTTGTGTACATAGACATAGAATCTCCTACTTTTGTTCTAAATGTAGCCCAACACTACCTTGCTGTCTGTGTAAAACTCTGTGTCCTCGAGTTCTAGATCCATCTCAGATGTAATAAGTTCTGCTAATTCTACTGCTAGTACAGCAGCACACAGTTCCAATCTTGGAATGGTGGTTTCAGTACATGGTGCTAGCTTGGCTTTGCCCATAACAAACCCAATATGAACTTGGCCCTCGATGTCTACTGACTTGAGGTAGGTTACTGCTCCAATTGCTTTAACTGAAGCATCACAGAATACACATAACTTTGTAGACTGAACCCTTGTGGGAGGAAAGTGGGTGTATGGTCTATGTACGTGTAGGTTGGACAAAGTCTTTAAAGAGTCTCTCCATGTTACCCATAATGTCTCTTTCTCAGGAGGTAGTGGGGAATCCCAATCACGTGTGTCTGCAGTAAGCTCTCTAAGCAGAATCTTACCTTGGATGGTAACTGGTGCTGCAAACCCGAGTGGATCATACAGGCTGTTGATGGTGGATAAGACACCTCGCCGTGTGAAGGGCTTTGGCTCTTGGTCAACCTGAAAGGTAAGGGTGTCAGACTTGAGGTCCCAGTTGAGTCCTAGGCTGCGTTGCATAGGAAGGGTGTCTGTAGCTAAGTCCAGATCTTTGAAGTCACTGGCATAATCTTGGGAAGGGAAGGCCTCCATGACGACCTTGCTGTTTGATGCGATCTTATGCAGTCTGAGATTTGAAGAGGCAAGTGTGCTTTGAGTCATCTTGAGTAGACTTATTGCAGCTTCGGGTGAAGAAAGTGATTTCAGACCATCATCTACATAAAAGTCTCTTTCAATAAACTGCATAACGTCTTTCTTACCTTCTTGGGCAGATAGCTTAAGTCCATAGATGGCAACAGCAGGAGATGGACTGTTACCAAAAACGTGCACTTTCATGCGGTATTCCGTAATGTTTTTAGTAGGGTCATTGTCTTTGAACCATAGGAATCTCAAGAAGTTCCTGTGTTCTTCTTTGACTTGGAAGCTGTGGAACATTTGCTGAAAGTCTGCAACTATGGCAACTGCTTCTTTGCGGAATCTGATGAGAACACCAAGAAGTGTGTTGTTGAGATCTGGTCCCTTTAGGAGGACATCAAATTAATGAGACCCCTTGACGCCGTGAGCTGGAGTCAAAACACTACCCGGATTTTACCTGGCTTCTTGGAGTGGTAGACACCAAAGATTGGTAGGTACCAGCACTCTTCATTGTCTTTTAGAGGTGGGGCTATCTCAGCATGGTCATCCTCAAACATCTTACTCATGAATGAGAAGAAATGCCCTTTCATTTCTGTTTTTTTTTTCTATTGGATCTGAGGGAATAAAAGCGTTTAAAAGCTTGTTCTCTGTTGTTAGCAAGATGGAGTCTCTGTGCTTTGAAAGGCAGGGGTGCCACCCAGCTGTTTTCATTGGTTTTGTAGAATCTCTGTCTCATTATCTCCAAGAAGATATGATCTTCAATAGATGGGCCAATTTTGTGATCTTCTTTAGTCCTTTGGAAAACTGAGCACCCTAAATGATCTCTGTCTTCATGACAAAGAAGATTAGCTGTGTAAGGGTTGGAATGAATTACACTGGCAGGCTTCTCTCTTACAAGGAATCTGTTGGTGCAAGGCTGAAATAGGGATGGATGCCCGCCTTCTAGTGTTTTTGTAAAGAGAGAGTTCACGCTGGTTGGTTTGTGAACACTCCCTAGGCATACGTTGCCTATGATGACCCATCCTAGATCTAGCTTCTGGGCATAGGGGGAGTTGTGGGGACCATTGATTTGTTTTCTCACCTTGTGAACTCTGATGATGTCTCTCCCAAGGAGAAGTGCCATCTCAGCCTGGGGATCCAGTTCAGGGATGAGATGTGCTACGCCCTTCAGATGTCCGTGAGGAAGTGCCACCTCTGGCGTAGGGATCTCCTCTCTGTCCGTTGGGAACTGATTGCACTCGATTAGAGTTGGCAGAGGCAGGGTTGTCTGACCAAAGGATTCAATTTGGTAACCAATGGCTCTTCTCCTAGTTTCTTCACTTACCCCTGTACAAGTCTTGAGTAAATATGAAGAGCCAACTTCTTTGATTTTGAAAGTGTCAAAGAAGGCTGAGCTAGCTAGTGATCTGTTGCTTTGATCATCCAGGATCACGTATAGCTTCACTGCTTTCTCTGCGACCCGTGGGGTAAACTGTAGCAAGACAAATCTTAGAGCAGGATTTGTTAGACAGACCTTCTCCACAGACTTGGGTGCACTGGGGTGTAACTACAGGAGGTACTGTGTCTTGTTGCTCCCCGCCGTGCTCTTCCACTTGGGGTGAGGGGGTAAGAGTCCATGGCGCTGGCCCTGGATGTAGAGCTGTGTTGTGCTCTGAGCTGTTGCACTCAGAGCAGTTGATGCTCACGTTACAGTCTTTCCCAAGGTGAGAAGTTGATGCACAGCACCTGTAACAAATTCTGTTTTCCTTGAGGAAGGTTCTGCGATCCTGGAGAGTCTTTTCTCTAAAACCTCTGCACTTTAACAATGAATGAGGCTTCTTGTGAAGAGGACACTCTCTGCTTGGACCCTGTGTTGGAGATACACTTGTTTTGCGTACTGCAACAGGTGCGTCTTTGAAGTTGTGGGTTAAAGCAGGCTTACTAGACCTAGGGAGAGCAGAGTCAGATGATGAGATGTTAAAACTAGGGTCATTTTTAACCTTTGCTTGATAGCGAATAAAGTCCACGAAATAAGAGAATGGTGGGAAGGGGACTTTGTGCTTTTGCTTGTATTTGGAGCCTCATAAAATCCAGGTTTCTTGAAGGCTGTAAGGTAGCTTTTGCACTATAGAGTTAACGCCATGGGCTGTGTCCAGAAAGGCAAGGCCTGGCAAGTCTCCTTCTGCTTTGGCTATTTGGAGTTCTGTCACTAGGTCACTCAATTCTCTCAGCTTATGGTAGCCTTTGTTAGGAATCTTGGGAAAGTCCTCTATTCTTTTAAAAAGAGTTTTCTATAACTTCTGGGGAACCGTAACATTCATCAACCCTCTCCCATATCATGCTCAGCCCTCTGGTTGGGTAATTAATGTTAATGTCTCTGATTCTCCTTGCATGCTCTGACGACTCATTCCCCAGCCAATTGACTAAGAGATCGGCTTCTTCACTTGCTTTTAAATCATGGTCCCTAGTTGCATTACTGAAGGACGAACGCCATGCTCTATAACTTTCAGGGCGATCGTTAAACTTTGCAAGTCCCTTTGCTAACAGTTCACGTCGTGCTAAGAACTTGACGAAATCTGACATACCTTGCAATGGCGATTGTTTTTCGCTTTTCACTGACCTCCTTGTGCTCGTGGAGTAAACTTCCGACCTTGTTGTGAAGTGCTCTGACTTTGGCTGTGACATGATAACACTGCTGTATTACTGGCGTTCTGTATGCCAGCCGTGCTTAGAAGCCTTTGTTTTACTGCTGTTCTGTATGCCAGCTGTGCTTAGAAGCCTTCGTTTTACTGTAACAGATACAAACAAAATGCAATTAATAAAATATCTTACAAATAGTGCCTCACTATCTATCTGAAGACACAATTAGTAAACATACCGAAGATGGATGACTAGAGTAGAGCATGGCAGCAGATGTACTTGGTTCCATAGGAAGTAAAGAGGAAAAGACTGGAGAAAGCTGATGCAAGGCCTGATGGGATTGAAAGTACGGAGGCTTGCATGTACCAAATCTAACCAACTATTCTAAATGACTACATTGAAATAGATATAGCGCAGTTATACAAAATGGCCACTAGATGGCAGCATAGAGTAATCTAATTAAACCAAAAGAGTCATTAGGAAAATTACAAGCCTTATTAAAGAAGGCATGACAACATGTATCGCAAACTGATGAATGTGCATTCATAAAGAGGAACATTATAGCCCGACAAACCTTGCTGCATTACTAAGCTGAAAATACATAATAGAGGGTTATTTACGAAAGGCAAATCTACTTTGCGCTACAAGTGCACTTTTACGTGTAGTCACTTTAAATCTGAGTGGTAGATCTGAAATGAGGGAAAGCTCTGCTGATTTTATCATCCAATCATGTGCAAGCTAAAATGCTGTTTTTTATTCTCCTTGCATGCCCCCCTGGATTTACAGCGACTGCACTTCCAAGTGCACTTATAGTGCAAAGTGGATTTGCCTTTCGTAAATAACCCCCATAGTGTCTATACAGCATAATGAGAACATATGAGCATTCTTTATGGACCTAAGTAGTTACTGCAAATTTCAATTTTTATTTCATTAATTGAGGAGCACAGGAATTCCGATACAGTCTGGTTTATACTGCCACCTACAGGAGGTTTGGACCTAGCAAAATTAAAATTGTAAGCCAGCCCCCATATAACCCCTCATCTGCCTCAGTTTTTTGCTAGTGTCCTAGGAGGTTGGAGATCTTTTCTTAAGTGGAAGTTCAGCTAAAACCTAGCTTACTCTAAACCTATTCGCAGCCATATTCTAAAACTAATCTATCTAACCCTGTAAAAAAGAAATTGCTATCCATACCTTTTCTAAAGCCGATCCGGTCTGACCTTCAGTGACAGATGCTGTGTGCAGGAGAGAACCAACAACGCTGTGAAATGTCTGGAAGGTGACGTCACCCATAGAGTTGCTATGGGGGTTATGTTGTCAGCTGCCTCTCCTGCACACGCCTACACACCGAAGCCGCCGCTGACAGCTCAGTGTGGGACCGGAGCAGCTGCAGAACAGGTAAGTATAGTGATTTCTTCTTTACAGGGCTAGATTATTTGTTTTAGAATGTGGCTGCAAGTTGGTGTCACCAGATTGAGGCGGGTCAGGAGATTTCTGGGGCCATGTTCTGTTCTCAGGTTAGGCAGGTCCTACAGGGCCCTAGACACACCATGGGTGCTAATGTGGATGGTTTGTTGTTTATACTAATGTTATTCTGGTACCCTTTCCACAACTCTGGGGTTACATCCCTGCCTATCATGTTGGGGTGCCTACTGTGCTCCCCACCACTTTCAGTCAGGGTGACTCTGTGGGATCGTACCCTTGAGTTTCCTATCATTCTTAGGATTACTTCACATCCTTGTTGGCTTTTGCACTCTTATGATTCCACATTCTTATTTCGTTTAGCAAGACTGATTGTCTAACTAGTAAGTCTCTTTCTTATCATGAAACTTTCCTTCCCTGAATCCTGAGAGTATATGGCTTGGGCCTTCCTATGTAGACCCACCTAGTCTTCTTTGTGGACCTTTTTTTGTCTGTGGTTCACTCTAGGGACCTATTTCTTGTTTAGACCATACAATGTTGTTGGTCTGTTTCTTCCTTAACCACTTATCTACAGGAACTGGTAGAAAGGGATTTTAAAATACACTCTCGCTCCCTATAGTAGCTGGGAGCTTGTTTGAATTTGTTAAGCCGACTGCGGGCTTTCAGGTGGAAGTGATTCAGCCACTGAAGGTACAGAAATTGACTACTGTTTCAATACATTTACGTGTAAAAAATGTAACATGTAATAATAAAAAAAAAAAAAAAAAAAAAAAAAAAAAAAAAAAAAAACACAAAATGTTTACAGTTCCCATACTTCATAATGTACACACACATAAACGTATGCAATGGGTGCATATATGTACAATAACAACTATTGTGCCAGACGTGGAATATTGCTGTGAATGTTAAAATGAACGCAATAATTCTAGGGCCAGCATTCAACTCTAAACTGATAAGTTGTAAAGAATGTTTAAAACGTTACCTATGGACAATGTTGAGTACTGACGTTTGTTGCTGTTTCACGGTTGCACACGACATGTTTGGTATCTCATTACTCTTTACTGCACAGTACAGAAACCGCCTTGGTCAAAGTCACCAACAACCTTCTGTTATATATAAGTAGTTGCGCGCTGCCACTTAAACTAAACTAAAAGGTTGCTGCTGCTATCACCAATGTGTTCCCACAATAAAAACAAGGTATCAAATATATAAATGTGACAGCGCTGCTAATAAACTCATAAATAAATTAATGACAAAAAATTTTACAGTGCACAAATATCCAGAACAAAGTCCAATAGTGACATATAAACGACGCTGCTAATATGCTAATACTGTATAATAATGGAAAATAATTTAAAGTGCACAAGTATCCAAAACAAAGTCCAATAGTGAGTGACATATAGATGGTGAATCTTCTAAAGTGCAAAGAAAAACAGGTATTTTCAAAGTGCTTCACTGAAATTCCGCATCATTAAAGTGCTCCCACCACCGCGTACAAATGGTCGCTCACCTCCTTGTTAGACCCAGCAGGGGCTCAAACACACTTTGCACACAGTGCAACTCTCCTTTAAGGAATACTCCACACCGGTCCTTAACGGTTCCTAGTAAGCTCTTTTGAGTAATGAACGCTTTTGCAAGGAGTGCAGAATCCTCCCAATAAAATTACTTCAGGACTGGTTCCACATTGATTTCCGGCTGTTCCACAGTGACATAGAAAAACAAAAGTTCCTCCAATAGTGCAGTATCCAGGGTATTAAAAGGACAGACCTCCCCCGCTCCTTATACACTCCATATACTCACAATATTGTTTTGGCTCAATAACTTTCTTTATATGCAAGAGCCAATGTAATTGTTTTATGTATACCCAGGGTTAACTATTTAAATCCAGTGCACATACTTGGTTGACTGTTATCTGTTAGCTGCCTTACGCCCACACTCGGTTTAAATATGAAGTGTGCCATACACACTACTTGCATGCCTGGTCTGCTGCCGGATCACGGCTCAGGTCCATTCATCTCAATCTTTCCCCCGCAATAGGACAGGCACGGTTTGTGCCTAAAGCGTGATTTTTCACGCAGTGTGTTTGCGTTAGCGAACACATTAGTTTCCCAGACACATCTTTTTAGGTGTCTTTTCATTTATACCTTACTTTTTCCATTATCCACACGCTCCTTTCTTATTTCTTCCTCCTCTCCCCCTCCCCCCCACCTTTTGTTCTTTTCTCTCCCCTCGCTCTCTTTCTCTCCCCCTCTCTCTCTTTCTTTCTCTCCCCTCTCTCTTTCTTTCTCTCTCTCCCCCTCTCTTTCTTTCTTTCTCTTTCTCTCCCCCTCTCTCTCTTTCTTTCTTTCTTTCTTCTCTCTCTCTCCCCCTCTCTTTCTTTCTTTCTTTCTCTCCCCCTCTCTTTCTTTCTCTCTCTCCCCCTCTCTTTCTCTCCCCCTCTCTTTCTTTCTCTCTCTCCCCCTCTCTTTCTCTCCCCCTCTCTTTCTTTCTCTCTCCCCCTCTCTCTCTCTCTCTCCCCCTTTCTTTTCTTTCTTTATTTCCCCCTCTTTCTTTCTTTCTCTCCCCCTCTTTCTTTCTTTCTTTCTCTCCCCCTCTTTCTTTCTTTCTCTCCCCCTCTTTCTTTCTTTCTTTCTCTCCCCCCTCTTTCTTTCTTTCTTTCTCTCCCCCTCTTTCTTTCTTTCTTTTCTTTCTCTCCCCCTCTTTCTTTCTTTCTCTCCCCCTCTTTCTTTCTTTCTCTCCCCCTCTTTCTTTCTTTCTCTCCCCCTCTTTCTTTCTTTCTCTCCCCCTCTTTCTTTCTTTCTTTCTCTCCCCCTCTTTCTTTCTTTCTTTCTCTCCCCCTCTTTCTTTCTTTCTCTCCCCCCTCTTTCTTTCTTTCTCTCCCCCCTCTTTCTTTCTTTCTCTCCCCCTCTTTCTTCTTTCTCTCCCCCTCTTTCTTTCTTTCTTTCTTTCTCTCCCCTCTTTCTTCTTTCTTTCTCTCCCCCTCTTTCTTTCTTTCTCTCCCCCTCTTTCTTTCTCTCCCCCTCTTTCTTTCTTTCTTTCTCTCCCCCTCTTTCTTTCTTTCTCTCCCCCTCTTTCTTTCTCTCCCCCTCTCTTTCTTTCTTTCTCCCTATACCTTTCCTCCATATCCTATTTCTCTCTCCCCTTTACAGCCTTTGGCACTCCGGCATGGGCTCACACGGTGACTCTGCGCCCCACCTGAAATTTTGTTCATATATTGTAAACGGACTTAACATCGTGTCAAAACGTGGGCAAATTCTATATCAGATGCACAAAATACAGGTCAGCATACTTTTGCTACAGGAGACCCACTTCCATTCTAACTCCACCCCTTCCTGCTCAATAGATATTTTAATAGATGGATTCACATAACCAACCCGACACAAAAAATCTAAGGGAGTATCTATTGCGTTTCATAAAACACTCCCTATTGAGCTGCTCAATCATGTGTCAGATCCCCAGGGCAGGTATGTTTTTGCGAAAATCTCCTTATGGGGTACTAAATTTACAATAGCTAACGTATACTTGCCTAATACACACCAAGTCCCATCAGCCTTGCAGTACCCAAAGATTTTGGCGGGTTTCGCAGAGGGCAAGATAATACTCGGAGGGGACTTCAGTACTCCCCTGGATCCACTTTTGGATTCATAGACATCCCATTCCTCTATATCCTTTCCGAAAATACGGGTCTAAAAACGTGCCATCTACAATATGCATCCCATTAACGTATGGCGAATACTGTATCCGGACTAACAATCATACAGTCGTTTAGATTATTTTTTAATCGATCACGGCTGCTTAGATTGGTCCCCCAATTGTGAAATAGACCCTATGGTTTGGTCCGACCACTTACCTATATTCCTGACGCTTGCAATCCCCTCTACTCCAATAAAAGAATGGACATGGAGGTTAAATGACTCTCTCTTGACTGAACCAGGGTTTGATACACAGATAGCGGAGACAATATCAAACTTTTTCACAGACCACACCTCTGATGACACCTCACCACCCATTAAATGGGAGGCATTGAAGGCGGTATTACGGGGTAGGTTTATTCAAATGGGTGCCCGCATGAAAAAAGAACGCTCAGCTGCGATAGCTAAGGCAGTACACAAGCTTAGGACACTAGAAACTACTCATAAACACTCCCCGACGGTGGAAGTGCTTGTGGAGGTTTCTTCCGCTCGCACTCAGCTTAGAGAGTTATACGAGGCATCAGCCTGCACGTTTGCGAACAAACTAGCCTTTCATCAATACAAATTTCGGGATAAATGTGGTAGATCCCTGGCTCGCACCCTACATACCAAACAACCTAACACCTTTATACCTCACATACGGGACAGTTCTGGGAAAACTACACAATAAAATTGCCCTATTTGCTGATGACCCACTCATATTTGTAACCCAACCGCAAGTTTCCCTGCCCTCCATTATGCAGGAGTTTCGGAGTAGGGATGAGCTTCGAGTTCGAGTCAAACTCATGTTCGACTCGAACATTGGCTGTTCGCAAGTTCGCCAAACAGCGAACAATTTGGGGTGTTTGCGGCAAATTCGAATGCCGCAGAACACCCTTTAAAAGTCTATGGGAGAAATCAAAAGTGCTAATTTTAAAGGCTTATATGCAAGTTATTGTCATAAAAAGTGTTTGGGGACCCGGGTCCTGCCCCAGGGGACATGGCTCAATGCAAAAAAAGTTTTAAAAACAGCCGTTTTTTCAGGAGCAGTAATTTTAATAATGCTTAAAGTCAAACAATAAAAGTATAATATCCCTTTAAATTTCGTACCTGGGGGGTGTCTATAGTATGCCTGTAAAGGGGCGCATGTTTCCCGTGTTTAGAACAGTCTGACAGCAAAATGACATTTCGAAGGAAAAAAAACATTTAAAACTACCCGCGGCTATTGCATTGCAGACAATACACATAGAAGTTCATTGTTAAAAACGGCATGGGAATTCCCCACAGGGGAACCCCGAACCAAAATTTAAAAAAAAAAAAAAAAAAAAAAAAAAAAAAAAAAGACGTGGGAGTCCCCCTAAATTCCATACCAGGCCCTTCAGGTCTGGTATGCATTTTAAGGGGAACCCCGCGCCAAAAAAAAAAAAAAACGACGTGGGGTCCCCCCAAAAATCCATACCAGACCCTTATCTGAGCACGCAACCTGGCAGGCCGCAGGAAAAGAGGGGGGTACGAGAGTGCAGCCCCCCCCCTCCTGAAACGTACCAGGCCACATGCCCTCAACATTGGGAGGGTGCTTTGGGGTAGCCCCCAAAACACCTTGTCCGCATGTTGATGAGGACAAGGGCCTCATCCCCACAACCCTGGCCGGTGGTTGTGGGGGTCTGCGGGCGGGGGGCTTATCGGAATCTGGAAGCCCCCTTTAACAAGGGGACCCCCAGATCCCGGCTCCCCCCTGTGTGAAATGGTAAGGGGGTACTTACCCCTACCATTTCACTAAAAAAACTGTCAAAAATGTTAAAAATGACAAGAGACAGTTTTTGACAATTCCTTTATTTAAATGCTTCTTCTTTCTTCCATCTTCCTTCATCTTCTTCTGGTTCTTCTGGCTCTTCTGGTTCTTCCTCCGGCGTTCTCGTCCAGCATCTCCTCCGCGGCGTCTTCTATCTTCTTCTCCTCGGGCCGCTCCGCACCCATGGCATGGGGGGAGGCTCCCGTTCTCTTCATCTTCTTCTTCATCCTCTTCTCTTCTTCCTTCTTCTCCTCTTCATTTTCTTCTCCGGGCCGCTCCGCATCCATGCTGGCATGGAGGGAGGCTCCCGCTGTGTGACGGCGTCTCCTCGTCTGACGGTTCTTAAATAATGGGGGCAGGGCCACCCGGTGACCCCGCCCCCCTCTGACGCACAGGACATGACGGGACTTCCCTGTGGCATTCCCCATGACGTCACAGGGAAGTCCCGTCAAGTCACCGTGCGTCAGAGGGGGGCGAGGTCACCGGGTGGCCCCGCCCCCGTTATTTAAGAACCGTCAGACGAGGAGTCGCCGTCACACAGCGGGAGCCTCCCTCCATGCCAGCATGGATGCAGAGCGGCCCGGAGAAGAAAATGAAGAAGAGAAGAAGGAAGAAGAGAAGAGAAGAGGATGAAGAAGAAGATGAAGAGAAGAGCGGGAGCCTCCCCCCATGCCATGGGTGCGGAGCGGCCCGAGGAGAAGAAGATAGAAGACGCCACGGAGGAGATGCTGGACGAGAACGCCGGAGGAAGAACCAGAAGAAGGAAGATAGAAGAAAGAAGAAGCATTTAAATAAAGGAATTGTCAAAAACTGTCTCTTGTCATTTTTAACAGTTTTTTAGTGAAATGGTAGGGGTAAGTACCCCCTTACCATTCCACACAGGGGAGGGGCCGGGATCTGGGGGTCCCCTTGTTAAAGGGGGCTTCCAGATTCCGATAAGCCCCCCGCCCGCAGACCCCCACAACCACCGGCCAGGGTTGTGGGGATGAGGCCCTTGTCCTCATCAACATGGGGACAAGGTGTTTTGGGGGGCTACCCCAAAGCACCCTCCCAATGTTGAGGGCATGTGGCCTGGTATGGTTCAGGGGGGGTTCACTCTCGCCCCCCCTCTTTTCCTGCAGCCTGCCAGGTTGCATGCTCGGATAAGGGTCTGGTATGGATTTTTGGGGGGACCCCCACGCCGTTTTTTTTTTGGCGCGGGGCTCCCCTTAAAATCCATACCAGACCTGAAGGGTCTGGTATGGAATTTAGGGGGACCCCCACGTCATTTTTTTTTTTAATTTTGGCCGGGGTTCCCCTTAATAACCATACCAGACCTGAAGGGCCTGGTATTGAATTTAGGGGGACCCCCCCACGTCATTTTTTTTTTTTTTTTTATTTTGGTTCGGGGTTTCCCTGTGGGGAATTCCCATGCCGTTTTTATCAATGAACTTCTATGTGTATTGTCGGCAATGCAATAGCCGCGGGTAGTTTTAAATGTTTTTTTCCTTCGAAATGTCATTTTGCTGTCAGACTGTTCTAAACACGGGAAACATGCGCCCCTTTACAGGCATACTATAGACACCCCGCAGGTACAAAATTTAAAGGGATATTACACTTTTATTGTTTGACTTTAAGCATTATTAAAATCACTGCTCCTGAAAAAACGGCCATTTTTAAAACTTTTTTTTGCATTGATCCATGTCCCCTGGGGCAGGACTCGGGTCCCCAAACACTTTTTATGACAATAACTTGCATATAAGCCTTTAAAATTAGCACTTTTGATTACTCATGTTCGTGTCCCATAGACTTTAACGGTGTTCGAGCGAACTTTTTTCCTGTTCGCATGTTCTGGTGCGAACCGAACAGGGGGGTGTTCGGCTCATTCCTATTTCGGAGGTATGGAGAGGTTAGTAACTTTAAAGTTAATCTTAATAAGTCAGAAATCCTCAACATTTCACTCCCAGCAGTGGCTCTCCAACAGCTCGCGTCTTCCTTTCCTTTTAAGACAAGCTCCACATCTATTCGTTATCTAGGAATCCATATTCCAACAGTCGCATCTCAACTATTTTCCAGCAACTTCACCCCTTTACTTCTTAGAACTCAAGCGGATCTGGCCACATATGCCTCTAAACAGTTCTCCTGGTTGGGAAGGGTGAATGTCTTGAAGATGGATGTTCTCCCTCAATTCCTATACCTTTTCCAGACCATTCCTATCCATATCCCCACCTCGTTCTTCAAAAGGCTTCGCCAGATCTTTTCTAAATTCATATGGCAGGGATATCGCCCCAGGATAAAATATGACACAATGATTCTCCCGAAGGTCAGGGGGGGTGCGGGGGTCCCAGATGCTTCTACATACCATAAGGCAGCGGTACTCGTGCGTATAGTGGATTGGTTCCATCACTCTTCCTCCAAACTTTGGGTTCAATTAGAGAAATATCTTAATGAGGTTGATCTTTACGCCCTGCCGTGACCCCTACGGCTCGGCGTGGGGACGGCATACTTTCTACTGCTCTTACTCGTCAAACTCTCCAGATTTGGGACCGCCTGATCTTAGCGAGTAAACTGTCTAAACTCCAGGGCCCAATGACCCCTCTTTGGGATTCCGGCCTTCCCCCCAGCAGCAAATAAGTTGAGCTTTGGACCCTGGAGTAGGGTTAGCCATAGACGTTTAGCACAGGTTTTACGCCCTGCCCCATCTTTGAGAACGGACATACCCTCTCGGACGGACTTAGAGCCCTCAACAATGTGGCTACAAAAGGGGTCAAATAATGTCATACATATGCACTTTCTCCTCCATCTTTGAGATCCTAGATGACCCATCAGACTTTGACGAGCTGCTCTTACAATCGGACCAGCCAACACATGTAGTATCATGTTATATTCCCTACTACTGAATGTATCTGCCTTCCTTGGGAGAATGGGCTGTCGAAGTGTATCAGATGTGCCTTCCTTGGGAGAATGGGCTGTCGAAGTGGATCAGATAAGAGATCTGGAGCGTCTGTTGGCCCAGGAAGCGGGGAAAGAGGAACAGTTTTCCACCACCTGGGCCTCGTGGTCAATGTTTCGCTACTCTGATGACTTCTCCTTATGGGTCAGAGATATCCCACCCTTAACCACCGATTAGCCATGCTGGGGTTCCTAACACCTCAGGTACCATCCCTTATTTCTACACACGATCTCATTTCCAACTTTCTCTCTGTTTCCCCTTCATTAAGTACTGAACCAATCACTCATGCATATAACTAAAGATCATATACCCAGATTAGGTAAATGATTTGCATATCTAATAGGTGAATACATGATCCCTACAGCATTCTAATTTGATGAGAAGGAGCCCTCAGATAACACTAACACGTGAAACCACAAGGTTTAATATATGTTGGTTCCCACTCGCATGTTATTCTTCTCTTATATCAAAGATTTCTATGTACAATGTGATCTACCAGTAATTCACCGAAAGATAAATGTCAGAATGATCATTCCTGTATATGCATGGTTAAGGTACACCTCACTACTCTATGTATAATTTATGTGATGTTATACTGTGAAGAATGTTATTTCTCTGTTATATTTTTTATTTTCTTGCTTTTGAAATAAACTAAGATTGAAAAGAAAAAGGACAGAACCTCACCACCCCAGCAAATGTTAAACTCACATTTATTAGTAGGATAAAAGCATTGATACAAATTCCATTAGGATCTCACTTGTTGCGAAGGGTTCCACCACCAGGCTCCATCTCTACTAGTTATGCCACCTACCTCATGGCTTCATCTGGAGGAATGAGAGAACGACCTTCTGTTAGCTTCTGATTCTGGCTCACTAACTATTCCTAGTTCTGGTTTTGACACTGTAGACCACAATCTTTTACTTTCTCGCCTTGAAACCATATTTGGAGTCTCAGAATTGGCTCTCATATCTCACTGGTCACTTTCACTTTGTTCCTCTTGGCGCATTCCAGTCTGAAGTTGGTCTAGTCAAGAATGGGGTTCCTCAGGGCTCAATCGTGGGTCCCTTACTTTTTAGCATTGACATGTTTCCACTTGGCCAACTGCTTAGATCTCATGGTTCTATTATCTCTTCTATGCTGATGACACTGAGATATACATCCACACTAAACAGTATTCTAACTGTATTTGTGATATACAGTCAGGTCCATAAATATTGGGACATCGCCACAATTCTAATCTTTTTGGCTCTATACACCAGCACAATGGATTTGAAATGAAACAAACAAGATGTGCTTTAACTGCAGACTTTCAGCTTTAATCTGAGGGTATTTAAATCCAAATCAAGTGAATGGTGTAGGAATTACAACAGTTTGTATATGTGCCCCCCACTTTTTAAGGGACCAAAAGTAATGGGACAGATTAACAATCATCCATCAAACTTTCACCTCTACTGCAACTGTCTTCAGTTCCTGCTTGTTCTTGGGGCATTTCCCTTCAGTTTTGTCTTCAGCAAGTAAAATGCATGCTCAGTCAGATTCAGGTCAGGTGATTGACTTGGTCATTGCATAACATTCCACTTCTTTCCCTTAAAAAAACTCTTTGGTTGCTTTCGCAGTAGGCTTCAGGTCATTGTCCATCTGCACTCTGAAGCACCGTCCAATGAGTTCTGAAGCATTTCCTGAATATGAGCAGATAGTATTGCCCAAAACACTTCAGAATTCATCCTGCTGCTTTTGTCAGCAGTCACATCATCAATAAATACAAAAGAACCAGTTCCATTGGCAGCCATACATGCCCACGCCATGACACTACCACCACCATGCTTCATTGATTAGGTGGTATGCTTTGGATCATGAGCAGTTCCTTTTCTTCTCCATACTCTTCTCTTCCCATCACTCTGGTACAAGTTGATCTTGGTCTCATCTGTCCATAGGATGTTGTTCCAGAACTGTAAGGGCTTTTTTAGATGTTGTTTGGCAAACTCTAATCTGGCCTTCCTGTTTTTGAGGCTCACCAATGGTTTACATCTTGTGGTGAACCCTCTGTATTCACTCTGGTGAAGTCTTCTCTTGATTGTTGACTTTGACACACATACACCTACCTCCTGGAGAGTGTTCTTGATCTGGCCAACTGTTGTGAAGGGTGTTTTCTTCACCAGGGTAAGAATTCTTCGGTCATCAACGACAGCTGTTTTCCATGGTCTTCCTGGTCTTTTGGTGTTGCTGAGCTCACTGGTTCGTTCTTTCTTTTTAAGGATGTTCCAAACAGTTGATTTGGCCACGCCTAATGTTTTTGCTATCTCTCTGATGGGTTGGTTTTGTTTTTTCAGCCTAATGATGGCTTGCTTCACTGATAGTGACAGCTCTTTGGATCTCATATTGAGAGTTGACAGCAACAGATTCCAAATGCAAATAGCACACTGGAAATGAACTCTGGACCTTTTATCTGCTCCTTGTAAATGGGATAATGAGGGAATAACACACACCTGGCCATGGAACAGCTGAGCAGCCAATTGTCCCATTACTTTTGGTCCCTTTAAAAGTGGGACACACATATACAAACTGTTGTAATTCCTACACCGTTCACCTGATTTGGATGTAAATACCCTCAAATTAAAGCTGAAAGTCTGCAGTTAAAGCACATCGTGTTCATTTCATTTCAAATCCATTGTGGTTGTGTATAGAGCCAAAAAGATTAGAATTGTGTCGATGTCCCAATATTTATGGACCTGACTGTAAATACTTGAATGGCCCATAATTAAACTGTGACAAAACTGAAGTCATGCTTATTGGCACCCCATCAATTATGTAAGGCCAGTCCTATTGGCTTATCTATAGATAGCACTGTACTTGAGCTTCAGTCTAAGTTGAAAAATCTGGGGGGGGGATATTTGATGCTAATTTAACCTTTGGTCCACCTGTACAAAATATGTCAAAACATCTTTTTTCCACTTGAGAAACATTGCTTGACTGTGTCCTATGCTATCATACATTGTAGCTGAAAAGCCGATCCATACATTTGTGTTCTCCCGACTTGACTACTGCAATGCTGTACTCGCTGGTGTACCTAAATCCACTATTAATCGACTTCAAATTGTCCACAATTCTGCAGCCAGAATTCTGACTAGGTCTGGTATAAGTGATCATATTACCCCTATCCTGGAGTCCTTGCACTGGCTTCCCCCCTCTACTCACCTACACTCGATGGGAGACAGAGCCTTCTCCTGCTATGCTCCAAAACTCTGGAATTAATTTCCAAAGAACATCAGGGAGTGATCTTCTTTAAACTCATTCAAATCAAATCTAAAACGTTTTTCTTTAGACAAGCTTTCACTTATTTGTCCATTTTTTTCTTTTATGTTATCCTGTGTATTCCTTGTGTTTTCTTTGTAAAGGGCTTTTAGAAGCTACCTTTAAAGGCGCTGTATAAAATAAAGTTTATTATTATTATTATTATTATTATTATTATTATTATTATTATTATTATTATTATTGTTGCAACCCCATCTTTTATATTTTACCAAATATTGGGTAATATGGGTTTGTGCACACTAAAATTAACTTTAGTATATTTTTGGAAAGATGTAGGGAAAAACAATGAACAAAAGGGGAGGTAGCAGCTACATACAATGTGACAAGAACAATACATATATAGTGAAAACAATGTAGCGCATAATAAATGTGTGTTTGATCAAAATACAAAAAATAGTCCTCAATTGTGCTTCAATCCAATGGAGTGTTGGTGAATAATCAACCAGATGTTGTGATAAACATAAAGTCAATAAATAAATATATTAGTGAAGAGTGGAATGTCCCACTATATATTGTGGATGTAATCCAGAAGGGGATGGTATTCCAACAGTTGGCAGAAAGTTGGATCCGCAAAGGAAGAAACTCATCAACCAGATAGGAAACAATGGGTGGTGTGTAGAAAACTCTTACCAGATCCTGTGGATTCCCTTGTCAGCGACAGGGAATCGGATGAGCAGTGTGCCACTCTGGGCGTGAGGAAAGATGTCCCAACACTCTAAACTGTCCAGACTGAACTGCGTGGATCTCCGGGGGCCGTCAGGTGGGTCTTCACAATGGAACAACCGGGGTACGGATCAGCAAGGCAACGACATCTCATATAACTAAATGTTAAAGTGTAGCGCTAAAGTGAGACTCAGTGAAACGGTTTAGGACAGGGGGAGGTCAATCCACATTTAAAGTGGCACGTAACCCCATGCAATCCCAAACCCGACAAATGTATAAACTAATTAGTGGAGTGAATATAGGTGTATAATCCAATACCGCAACCTATATAAAATAGTGAAATGCTCTTTCTTTTTGGGAAAGGCATAAACAGACATGAAAACACATATATAGTGAAGTATATCAACAAATTATTATCTCAAATGTCCACACTTTTTGATAGTGAAAAAAATATATGAGTGGTGTCAAAAGTGTCCACAATATTGGTGGGGGGGTATAACTCCCAGGTAAACCATCAAAACTTAGTAAATTAGTCCATATGATGCATAGTGTAGTTGAAACAAATTGAATCCAAGGCAGGTACCCTCACAGTAAAAATAATCCAAATCAGAGTAAAGGGTAGAATACTCTTACCGACTTCGGTGGACTCACAGGCCGTAGGCGGTGAGTCAAATGGGCTTGTACTGTCTTAAGATGGATGACAGTGTAGAGATGGTTTGTACACCGGAAGATTTCCTCCTCAGATGGGGGGCCAGGAACCTGCCCGGAAGGTCTGCACGATCACCGTCTTTGTCAGCATACGTGGACCATGTATAAAGAAAAGACAAGGAGCCTCCACATGGTGTAAATCCAAAAATCGTTTTTCAATTGGCGCGTTTCGTCTGAAGAGACTTCTGCTGGGGTATCTCTTCAGACGAAAGGCGTCGGGTCTCCTTGCTGTACCCAGCCACCCACACCACGCTTATTCTTTCCAATTTTACTTGAATCGATTCTACTACTTTTTAACCTTTTATGGATTGTTTGATGATCTTGAGTGATCTAATAAATGCCAATTGAAAAACGATTTTTGGATTTACACCATGTGGAGGCTCCTTGTCTTTTCTTTATACATGGTCCACGTATGCTGACAAAGACGGTGATCGTGCAGACCTTCCGGGCAGGTTCCTGACCCCCCATCTGAGGAGGAAATCTTCCGGTGTACAAACCATCTCTACACTGTCATCCATCTTAAGACAGTACAAGCCCATTTGACTCACCGCCTACGGCCTGTGAGTCCACCGAAGTCGGTAAGAGTATTCTACCCTTTACTCTGATTTGGATTATTTTTACTGTGAGGGTACCTGCCTTGGATTCAATTTGTTTCAACTACACTATGCATCATATGGACTAATTTACTAAGTTTTGATGGTTTACCTGGGAGTTATACCCCCCCACCAATATTGTGGACACTTTTGACACCACTCATATATTTTTTTCACTATCAAAAAGTGTGGACATTTGAGATAATAATTTGTTGATATACTTCACTATATATGTGTTTTCATGTCTGTTTATGCCTTTCCCAAAAAGAAAGAGCATTTCACTATTTTATATAGGTTGCGGTATTGGATTATACACCTATATTCACTCCACTAATTAGTTTATACATTTGTCGGGTTTGGGATTGCATGGGGTTACGTGCCACTTTAAATGTGGATTGACCTCCCCCTGTCCTAAACCGTTTCACTGAGTCTCACTTTAGCGCTACACTTTAACATTTAGTTATTCTGCACAGTTTTAGTCGTATTGTAGTGTTGGCTGCTGCTTTGATTTATTGGATTGGCGCGGTACTTTACCTATCCATTTACTGACATCTCATATAGGGCTGGAGTGGACATATAATCTCATTCTTTAAAGATGTTCTAGATTGAATTTATGCTTCCAAGTGTTTTGTCATACAGCTGAATTGGACTGATGAACTGGCTTTCTTTCTGGTACCTCCATGAAAATGGTAAACAGCAATGGAGATAGGTGTGGCTGGAGATCTTTTTTTAGTATATTTTTAACTAAAAATGTGGGTTTGATAAACATGCCCGCTAACATCATATGACTTAAAATATTGCCACTATCACCATTTTCACTCCAGGGTCTATGCTTTCAGACAATATATAATGTTTGGGAGTGTTAACCAATCTTCATTCCTAAAATGTGCATTGTAACATTGTGACGATCCGGGGTGATTAGGTTCAAGTGGTGCATGCAGTTTTCCAGAAACGTGCCACTCCAGACTGTTTTTTAGGGCATGGCAGCCCACTTTTACTTAAAGGTAATGAAAAAGTTCAAACAAACAGTAATCTTCCCTCGCAGGGGGGTTCCCCAATCCCTGTATGAACACAAACTATAGCCTCCTGGCTTACTCACCGTCAGCTTCATGTGGTTTTGGTTGCAGGCCACATCTGCCTGCTACAAACGTACACACACAGGCTGCCACCTGCAACCTTAGACTCCAGAACCTCCTGTCTCTTTCTCTTGGAGCCGTCTCCTACAGGGACCCTCCCGACCTCCCAGGCCAGACTTCCTGTCTGCCGGGCGGAGCTGTCTCCAAGTCTGAGCACTGACCTCTATTCCTGGGATGATTATGAAGCCAGCACACAGGTGTACAATTAGCAAGCCTACCAAAATCAGGCATACACTGCTCAAATGCACCTTTGACATGGGGTCGCCACATATCCTCCCCCCCTGTTTCGCACCGGAGGGAGATATACAACACCCTTATTCCTAATGGGGCACTCCACCCACCTCTTTTTCCGAGTGTGCTTCCATGCGCATCTCTTCCTAATCTTTGGGAGCTTACATTTCTTCTCACCTCCCCCAGATCTACTTTCCCAAGACTGTAGGGGTCCTATTTTGACATCTGTCTTTACCCAGCACTTTTTGGGTTTCAGGCTCGCTGATACCTGCGTGGTTAACCCTGGCAACCGCTTTCTCAAAATTACCCAGTTCAAAACCACCAGGGACTCTGGTCCCATCGCTTGCTAGGACAGTGTCTATGGAGGGACCACACACAGGGAAGCAGTTACTCTCTATGGGACCTTCCCACAGTTTCACATCGCCCCCTGTTGTCCAAAACTTCATCAGCGACTCTTCTTGCACAACACTTTTTTCCATGCCAGTTTTTAATAATCTGACCTGTCCAACAGCGCTCCAGAGTGCCTCTCATACCCAAGCTTTGTATGGAACAATCCAGCGCACTGTGAGTTAACTTTCCACATTAAAACCAAACATTGCATTAAATGATTCAAGCATTTGCGATTTCTGCACAGTACAGCCTGCAATATTCAGCTCCAATCAGCCATACCCCGTGGTACCAGTTCTCCAA
The DNA here is from genome assembly GCF_042186555.1 of Aquarana catesbeiana. Classification (NCBI taxonomy): domain Eukaryota; kingdom Metazoa; phylum Chordata; class Amphibia; order Anura; family Ranidae; genus Aquarana; species Aquarana catesbeiana. The sequence goes on along the minus strand of NC_133328.1, from coordinate 411,523,450 downwards.
ACACAGGGAGCGGGATGGAGGGACAGCAGCCCCAGATCCTACACCACAATAGAAATATGTGTATTCCAGAGTTTAACAATCAGCAGATAAAGATACTCCAAACACCTGGTGTTAGCGCTTCAATCAACCCAGCACCATGGTTTTTATGGTGTCAGGATGATTGAAGCGCATTATTTCTATTATTACATTGTAATATAAAATTAAATCATTCAACTCACCATAATGCAGAATCAGTGGAACCCCTGAGCGTGTCACCTGCCATGTCGCCTGCCACCAGCAGAGTCGGTCTTTGCATCAGGTGTCCCCAGCAGAGTCCGCCCTTGCATCAGGTGCCCCCAGCAGAGTCCCTCCTTGCATCAGGTGCCCCCAGCAGAGTCCCTTCTTGCATCAGGTGCCCCCAGCAGAGTCCCTCCTTGCATCAGGTGCCCCCAGCAGAGTCCCTCCTTGCATCAGGTGCCCCCAGCAGAGTCCCTCCTTGCATCAGGTGCCCCCAGCAGAGTCCCTCCTTGCATCAGGTGCCCCCAGCAGCAGTGGCGTAGCGTGGTGCAAGGCAAGACATTTGTGGCCCCTAACCTACAGACTTTTAGCACTCCCTGAGTACCTTCCCTTCCTACAATAGTACTTACCAGCCTGATTCCTACACTGACCTACCCGATTCCTATATTGACCTCTACACTGACCTACATGATTCCCAGACTGGCCATTACACTTACCTACCTGTTCACTACACTGACCTACCTAATTCCTATACTGACCAGTATACTGACCTACCTGTCCACTACACTACAACATCCACTACACTAATTACTACAACACCCTCTACACTACACTGATTACCACTACACCACCCACTACACTAATTACTACAACACCCACTACACTACAACACCCACTACACTACGCTGATTACTACAACACCCACTACACTACGCTGATTACTACAACACTATGAACACCCACTACACTACGCTGATTACTACAACACTCATTACACCACCCACTACACTGATTACTACAACACCCACTACACTATGCTGATTACTACAACACCCATTACACCACCCACTACACTACACTGATTACTACAACACCCACTACACTATGCTGATTACTACAACACCCACTACACCACCCACTACACTACACTGATTACTACAACACCCACTACACCACACTGATAACTACAACACCAGACTGTGGCCCCCTGTGACATCCAGACTGTGACCCCCCCTGTGACATGCAGACTATGGCCCCCCTGTGACATCCAGACTGTGGCCCCCCTGTGACATCCAGACTGTGGCCCCCCTGTGACATCCAGACTGTGGCCCCCCTGTGACATCCAGACTGTGGCCCCCCTGTGACATCCAGACTGTGGCCCCCCGTGTCATCCAGACTGTGGCCCCCCGTGTAATGAAGATTGTGTTGTCTGTGACCCCTGTGCCAACCATCCAGCCTGTGTGTAGCCGATACAGTTTGTTGCTGTCCCTTCCTCGCAAGCAGCCTGTGTCCCACTGTGTCTTCATGATGCAGCCGATCAATCGGCGTGTGAGAGGTTAGTCGGCAGTAACTCTGCGCTCGGTTTGTTTAGTCTGAAACTGGCACATGCGCAGTAGCAGCAAAGGATACCTTCTTTCATGGGATACCGATCTGCATGCTGTAATGGGGCTCCCCAGCCAGCGGTCACATGTTGCTCCACGGGGGGCAGAGGGTTGGCGGCGGCTGATCTCTTCCTGTTGTGTTCAGTGGAGAGGGGGAGGGGTCTCCAATCCCTGCAGCCACTGAAGATTGGCTGCCCTCTCCTCTCCACTGAACACAAGGGGAAACAATACTTGTGGCAATGGTGGCGGACATCTTTGTGTAGCCTGCTGCTGTTTTTAGCCAAAAACATTCCCAATTTTCCCGGGACAAAAGCAGAATCCCGGGAAAATAATCAGGACAAATTTAAATTGGGACGAGGGTCCAAAAATCGTGATTGTCACATCACAGGAAAATCGGGACTGTTGGCAAGTATGTTAAACAGAGCACTGCAGAAAGGCAAGTCCTTTTTAGCACAAATAGGGGATCTCCCATTTGGGTTCACTTCCACTCCCGTGTGCATAGTCACATAGTCAGTCTTTCTCACCCAGTCTGCAGACTCACAGGCATTGCTACGGGCAACCGCTCTCCTCTTGAATTTCCGGTCAGCCTGTTGCTCTCTCCTACTGTATTTCCTGATGCGGTTACTGGGTGAAATGAAAGACTCTCGGGCTTCCCAGCCCTCTTTGTGGGAACAGTGAGCCACCTCTTCATAGGAGCCCCACCATCCAGACGACACTTCACTGGTTGCTATGGGAGACTGCATTCTCCCTGCAGAGCTTCTCCAGCAACTGTAACAACCCTCTTGAGCCCACCACCCAGGACTCTCATCAGGATCATTCCACCATTCGCCATAGGTCTCACGACCGACCTTGCCTTTGTTGCTACGGGCAACAACATGCATCTTTGCAGCAACAGATGCACAGTTCCTTCAGATTTTTTTTTTTTTTTTTTTTGGCGTACTGTCTCCTTATAGCTGAGACTTGCCACCCATCACTTTGCTTCACACAGCAACAGCAATACACACAGTCTCTGACACTCACGGTTTCCGGAATGCGAGGATCTGGACCAGCATCATCCTTGCCCAACGCCAATTTCTCCACCAACTGTGACGATCCGGGGTGATTAGGTTCAAGTGGTGCATGCAGCTTTACAGAAACGTGTAACTCCAGACTGCTTTTTTAGGGCATGGCAGCCCACTTTTATTCAAAGGTAGCGATAAAGTTCAAACAAACAGTAATCTTCCATCGCAGGGGGGTTCCACCATCACTGTATAAATACATACTATAGCCTCCTGGCTTACTCACTGTCAGCTTTGTGCTGTTTAGGTCACGGGCCACATCTGCCTGCTACAGATGTGCACACACAGGCTGCCACCTGTAGCCTTAGACTCCAAGACCTCCTGTCTCTTTCTCCTGGAGCCATCTCCTACTGGGACCCTCCCATCCTTCACGGCCAGACTTCCTGTCTGCCGGGCGGCGCTGTCTCCAAGTCTGAGCACTGACCTCTATTCCTGGGATGATTATGAAGCCAGCACACAGGTGTACAATTAGCAAGCCTACCAAAATCAGGCATACACTGCTCATATGCACCTGTGACATGGGGTCGCATCTCCACAACATGTATGCAAAAACTGAAAAAACTTGCTCTGGTAGCTCTGTTTTGGTGTTTGTTTGGCTTCACAGCCTCTTGATGGTTTAGGCTCAGGTTTCTTTGGGTGAAGTTTTTCCCCTCTGGAGATAATCTATCCTGGCTTCAGCATCAGGCTGATCCTCTGTGGCCTCCTCTATATCATTGGGATATTCCCCTGCCTTGCAGGGGGTTTCACCTCATCCAGTTCAGATTTGGGGGCTGGGCCACTAGGTGGTTCTGAGTTGCAGACAGTCCCCAGTCCCTTCTTGTGGGCCTGTCAGTGGCAGTGCCCACCCTTTAGTTGGACTGCTTTTGGACATCCCAAATGTATCTGAATTCCTGTGTCAATCAATGGTTGAAATATGTTTTTCTTACTTACCGTAAAATCTATTTCTTGGAGTTCATTAAGGGACAGTGGGCCACCCTCTGTTTTTTTTTTCTGCCCTTGATAGTACGTTTTCACAAAATTGTGGCACCCAGGGTTGAGGAGAGGGTTATAAAAAGGCTGACTTACAATTTCCTGTTTTTCAGTGCCCAAACCTCCTGTAAACATCAGTATAACCCAACTGTATTTAAGTTTCTGTTTCCCTCAATAGATTCCAAGACTTTAAAAAGCTGTGCCCAAAGTAAGTGTGATGCGTAAGCACAGTGTAGCTGTGCGTAACTAGTCCACCTCTATTCTGGCTACTGCAACCGTGGTGTGTGTCATTGTATGGAGCATTCAATAAATGGACTTCAAGAACGTCGGTGTGCAGCCAATTTCTTTCCTTATTGTGTCCAAAGACAGACAGAGAGCAATAGACTAGTCATCAATATTTCCTGTGGTCTCCCTGCAGGGCTTTTGCTTCTTAATATCATAGCCATATCTCAGCAAGAACAACTGTGAGCAGCACAGCATTGACATAAAAAATCTCCCCTTAATCTCATGAGACAAGCAGTCAGAGGGAGCAGTGCCTTATATTTAATACTGCAGATATAGTAGTTGCATTGACTGCGAATCCAGTATCGATCACTAGTGCAGGGGTTTTTAACTGGGAGGTATCCATACACCTTGGGGTATGGGAATCAAATTTTATGGAGCACTGGACTGGATCTTTAAATAATGTACAAATTAAAAAAAAAAAAAAAACAGGATTCTCTCCAGTGGGGAAAGGGGTATTGGAAAATGCATTGGCCAATGCCATTGATAATTGTAAACAGGCTAAGAACCTCTATCCTAGTGCATAGATGCAACTTCCCCGTCCTCCAATTTTGCAGGCAATCATTCAGTAAAGTTATTCTTCATCCCCAAGCCTTAAAGTGAAATTAGACAGACACAGGACTTTCTTCTTGTGAACAGAGGTGGGCAGTGGTCCACTTCCTCAAACAAGACTTTTACAAGTTTAAATGGTGGGAAGGTTACATTTAATATCCCCAAAGACGTAGGAAAGCAGTCCTATGTCTGATGTTTTGATGAATAATCATGGCAAACACATCAAACCAGCCAAGTGTGCATGTGTATACTCTGTGAAGACACTCCTGAAGCAAGTGGTTATGACTAAGGCCTTATAGGCTGAAACGCGTCAACTGTTCTCATTTGCGTTTGGTCACTGTGGCTTGTCAATAAATATTACACTTTTTAAGAGCAATCACCGGAGTGCGGATCATCTTTTCCTCACTTCCCTACTCAGCCAGTGACTGTGGATCGAGCACCCGGAATCTCTGCTTTCTATGTGATATATGGGTAGTAGCACTGACTTTTTTGTTTATACTCCTGAAGTAAGCCAATCAAACTCTGGGTTCCGAAATATCCATCTTGAACTATCGGCTTTCAAATAAATGTGATCCAGGTGCATACGTCCCTCAGAGCATATGTGTAGTGCTCAGTACAGCACCCTGCATATTTCAGCCTGTCATGGATGTTGATAGAGTGCAGAAAGCATGGCTGGATGCTGCACTTGTCCTTTTAAGGCACTGAAAAGTGTGGCGATTTGACGCTGATAAGCCAAACTCCCCTGCATGCAAAAGCCACATAAAGTAAACAAAAAATGTACTTCCTTTACGTTCCCTAACTGGGCCATATTTTCCTTCATGTTTTGTCTCACATGTTCTCCCTCCTGGACACTGTAGCTTACAGTGGGAGAATTTCAACATCAGAGGCAGTGCTGTCAATCCAGAACGCATTGGGCAGGGCTTGATGTGGCCAGATGTTGATTGAAGAGTTACAGGCTGATATCCATGCCAACCACAATACTTTTTCATCCCACTGGATAACAAGCGGGTACAGCTTACATGCAAGGCCAGATTTATATTTCCCTACCCTCTAAGCTAGCTCCCTTGCTCTGGTTCCCCCCCATCTATCTAATACTACCTTGGTGACAAAACCAGAAACATGTCCACAGTATAGTTCTATAGTGCTACATTAAATAGTCAGCCTCGGGACATGACATACAGTTATACAATCACATTATATGTTCAAAAGTGAAGGAACAGATAGATTTTCTCTTCTTTATTTTCGTATATTGTATATAATTCACAACCCTGCTTTCCTGTGATCCATCCCTGTGATTTATTTTCATTGCAGGTATATTAAAGAGACAAACATTAAAAATGATGCTGCAACATTGAATCAGCTGATAACTAAAATGTCAAATGTTATTACCTGGACTCCAAAGCCAGGAGCAGTGCTGGATGTTGGCAGGGTATTAAAGGACCCAAGTGACAGGTAATGAATATGCAGTATCTGCCTTATCTTTATTGAATAAATATAGTAAACAAGAGTTTTTTGCCCCAAAAAAGTGTCACTAGGCTCAAGAAAAAAGTCCTGAAAATTATTATCTCAGTACTTGTATTTGCAAATAATCCACCTAATGGTATCCAAATACTTTAGTAGACTAATTTGACTGGTTGAAATTGAAGGGTCTATGGGAAGCTGGGTGAAATTTTTGAAACGTTTACTTTTGGTTCCTATTTTTGGTTCTACTGTGCATACAGATGTAATAATACTGTACTTTTCTACCTTGGTCCTGGGAAGCATTCCCCCTCCTCCTCCTCAATCATCCTTAGCAGTGAGTGGTGTCCTTAGTTACTGGATGCTAAACTTGCTCTGCCAAAGACCAGTGTATTTCCTATGATTGTAAGCTCAGTCTAGTTACCACAGTCAGGAAAATACCACATCAAGACCGCTGGATGGAGCTGAGGATTATAGTAAATATGTGTATTAGGCACATTACGGGTGTTCATTCATGATAGCTTTGTGAATTTTAAGGCATTCCCACAGCAATTTTTAAAAAAAAATATTCCCCATGTATAATCACACCGTATTTGACATTGACACCTGAGAAACATTTTTGAAATTTTAGAATTCCCTTTTTCTGTAAATGACCATATATCTAGTGCAAAGTACATCACTAACTGCTGTACACTAAAATCCTATATATCAAAATGTACATTAAAAAACCCGGGAGGCATATTGGACCTCTTCCACCAGCACTGACAAGTTCTTGTTTTAAAAGGTTGTTCAGAAAAATACTTCTAGTAATTTATACGTATGTAAAATAAGGACCAGATACTTGTTTTATATCTATATATTCATGCATTTTGATAATTAGAAGTTCTCAATTTTCATTGGATAGGGAGGCCATTGTTGATCCACCAGAAGGATCCAAAATTTTCAAAGATTCTTGGGACTTTGGTACATACCTGGATGCCATGTCTGTTTCATTTAAAGATGAGATCTTTAACTATCCATCCTGGATTAAAGAATATTTCACCTGGGCTGGGTTCAAAGGCTATAACTTGGTTGTCAGGGTAAGTACAATGACTTTCATTAAGTCAGTATCATCACTATTATTTCTTAAAGCTGAATTCCACATAGATATAAAAAAAATGCAGCTATGTATTTAAATATATATATTTTTAACTCGTGCTAGTGCATATGTTTGAATTTGAGTTAGTTTCAGCATTTATAATCTGCTGTACAGTATATCTCAGGCTAGGAGAAGGAGAGGCAGCATTAGAGGCCAATCAGACTCTGTTATGTTAACCAGGGGCGGATCCGGGGGGGGGAGGGGCAACGGGGCAATTGCTCCCCCCGAGAAAATAATGAGCGGGTGAGCCGGCAGGTGACTGAGCAGGCCGGTGAGCGAGTGGACGGGCAGGCTGGTGAGTGAGCAATCATGCCGGCGGGCTGGCATGTGACTGAGCGAGGCGAGCAGGCAGGTGTTGTCAGGAAGCCGCTCCCCTTCTGAATATATGACTGAAGGGACGTTGCGTCACGGCCATCTTGGTACTCCCGCACTCGTCCACAGTAAGCCTAGTCTTATAAGTCGGCAAGCCGACATCTTTATACACCCACCAGAGTCTTGCTTTTCACAGTTATTTTTAACAGTAAACTCCGCTTATATTTCACTAAATAAGCTGAGTTTACTGTTAAATATAACTGTGAAAAGCAAGACTCCGATGGGTGTATAAAGATGTCCGCTTGCCGACTTCTAACTCTAGGCTTACTGCTGACAAGTGGGGGTGTACCAAGATGGCCGCAATGCAACATCACTTTGGGTGCATATTCTGATGAGTAGCAGCTTTCTGATATCATCTCTCACCCTGCAGCACCATCACCACAGCTCAGCTTCTGACAGAACACCGCCATTGCTGTGCAGGTGTGGGCAGCAGAGAGAATACATTATCTCTCACTGCCCGCCCTGACTCTGGGACACAGCCACTGGCAAGTGACAATCCACATCTTGTGGCAGGCAACATTGGCAAGTCACAATCCGCATCTTGTGGCAGGCGACATTGGCAAGTGACAATCCGCATCTTGTGGCAGGCAACATTGGCACGTGACAATCCACATCTTGTGGCAGGCGACATTGGCAAGTGACAAATCTCATCTGGTGGCAGGGGATGTGGCAAGTGACATGGCAAGTGACAATCCGCATTTGGTGGCAGGCAACATTGGCACGTGACAATCCACATCTTGTGGCAGGCGACATTGGCAAGTGACACTCTGCATCTGGTGGCAGGTGACGGTAGCAAGTGACACGCTCAGGGCTCCCACTGATTCTGCATTATGGTGAGTTGAACTATTTAATTTTATATTACAATGTAATAATAGAAATAATGCGCTTCAATAATTCTGACACCATATCAACCATGGTGCTGTGATGATTGAAGCGCCAACACCAGCCATTGCCCCAGACAAATTGCCCACAAAATTTTCTGGCAGTGCCCCTCCCGAGACTAGGCTCTGGATCCGCCCCTGATGTTAACATATAAGGCCCTGTTACAGGGAATACTATGCTTCTTTCATCTGGAGATGGCACATTCATATAGATTACTTGGCCAAGAGTCACAGCCAATCATCACTTCTATGGCTGAGGACTCTGTTCTGTCCCCCTAAGGAGAGTAAGCATTTCAAGATAAGAGGGTCTGCGTCCCTTATTTGTGATAAGGAGTCCACTATCAAACATAAGGCACTAGCTAATCAGTTAGGTTTGCCTTTTGCAAAAGAAATGTATAATCCTCAAGAGAAAGTGCTGTACCCTTTCACACTGATACGTTTTTTCTGCGTTTTTACGTTGCAAGACAAATGCAAGAAAAATGCTTCCCTTTAAATCCTCTGGGACTTTTCACATACCTGCGCTGTGAGTGCGGTGCATTTTGAAAAGTCCCACATGCTGCACCTTTGGTGCGGTTTTGAAAACTGCACCAAAAACTCAGCTTCTCATTGAAATGAATGGACATCAGGGTAAAAACGCACCACGATTTGCGTTTTTGGTGCGTTTTTGAGTCACATGTTCATTTTTCACAGGTGTAGGCAAACCAAAAATGCAACAGAAATGCACAGGATACGCATCTGAAACACATAAAAATTGCAATAAAAATGCATATGTGTTTTTACCATGATTTTGCTACAGAGCAGTGTGAAAGGGCCCTAAGAGAAGCCTGTGCCCTGGATGCAAGTGTGAACAAAAACATTAGATGTACTGGCCTAGTTTATCATCCAAAAATGTGTTCTTGGACCTTTACTATGAATACACCATCTCTTTTTCTCACCTGTTACAAACGTGCTAGAAAGACACATTATGTCATGGTGTTAAACAAGTTGTTCATATGTTATAATGTCATATTATTTTTCTTGTAGATGATTGAAACTGATGATGACTTTGTTGACTTGCCTCAGGGCTACAACTACTTGGTAGATTTCTCAGACCTTTCTTTTCCTACTAAAAGACCAAACCGTGACCATCCTTATGAAGAAGTAAGTCTTTAGGTCTATCTCTTCAATCATATCCTAAATGAAACCTACTGTACATAATGTTGAAACAAAAACACAAGGCCTCCTCAGTTAACCACTTGACCTCCGGAAGATTTACCTCCCTTCCTGACCAGGCCATTTTTTGCGATACAGCACTGTGTTACTTTGACAATTACGCGGTTGTGCGATACTGTACTCAAATAAAATGTATGTCCTTTTTCCCCACAAATAGAGCTTTCTTTTGGTGGTATTTGATCACCTCTGCATTCTTTATTTTTTGCGCTATAAACAAAGAATGACTGACAATTTAAAAAAAATATATATATATTTTTTTACTTTTTGCTATAAAACATATCCAATAAAACAATATAAAAAATCAAACTTCTTCATCAATTCAGGCCAATATGTATTTTGCTACATATTTTTGGTAAAAAAAATCCCAATAAGCGTATATTGATTGGTTTGCGCAAAAGTTATAGCATCTGCAAACTATGGGCTATTTTTATTTTTTCATTTTTTCATTCTGCTTTACAGAAACACAGGATGCCTTCTGTACTGACAGAATGACAATCTTGTTTACATAGGCAGAATGCCATTCTGTCAGTGTGCCGAATGATCAGCGAGTGCTGCTGGACATGGGGACCACAGGACCCGCTGATAAGCTCCTGCTGTGTAATATCACAGTGGCAGTGAGCCACCAGTGGCGCGCACTCGCGCTCGATACCCAGAAGTGCTGTATCACACAAACACATATATATATATATATATATATATATATATATATATATATATATATATATGTGATCCTGTGCAGCGTGGCCACCCTGTAGCAGTAAAACTGCTATGGTGCGGTCGGCAAGTGATTAAAGTGGTTGTAAACCCTTACATTTACCCAGTGAAGGGTAAAGCCCTCGGGGTTTTCACATTGGAGAGACTGCAGCTGCTGTTTCAGGGCGCTTTGCAGGCGCTATTTTTAGCACTGTAGCACCTGCAAAGCGCCCCAGTGTGAAAGGGGTCTTATTGTTTTAACTCTTGGTGTCTGGAAAAGCTGCCAGAAGTGCCTCATGCTGACAAGAGAAGAACAAGGCAGCAGAGAGAAATGACACTCAGTGCTTTGGAGAAAGACAAGTATACAGTATAGAAGGATGTGCTTTTTTTATACTTTATGCCTGGAGTTTACAACCACTTTAAGGAACATACACCCAGAGCTTAAAGTGGAGTTCCGGCCAAAATTATACTTTTTAAATAAAAATACCCCTATAATACACAAGCTTAATGTATTCTATTAAAGTTAGTCTGTAAACTAAGGTCTGTTTTGTTAGTTTATAGCAGTAGTTTGTTATTTTATAAACTTACAGCAGGCCGTACCCATCTTAAGTGTGGGCATCTGAAGCCAGACTGTATTAATTCCTGGATCTCATCCTTGCAGATCTCGCACATGCTCAGTGCAGCACAAGCAGTGTAATAGGTTTCAGGTCAGGTTTCCATAGCAACGGCAGTTTCAGAGGAAGTTGCCGCCCCATATGCTCAGTGCAGCACAAGCGGTGTAATAGGTTTCAGGTCAGGTTTCCATAGCAACGGCAGTTTCAGAGGAAGTTGCCGCTCCTTCCCAGAAGGCATTGCAAACAGGAAATGATGCGATGGGCCGCGGCCAGGGAGGAGGAAGTGAAAAATGAACACAGCAGATATACAGTAAGTGCTGAGGAAAAAAATAAAAAAATATCCAATTCATTTACAGTGCACAATTTAGCGAGGGATGCTGAAGAGTTGTAAAAGTGGGTGGAACTCCACTTTAACTACTTAAATACTGGGCACTTTTACCCCCTTCCTGCCCAGACCAATTTTTAGTTTTCAGCGCTTTCACAATTTGAATGACAATTGCACGGTCATGCAACACTGTACTCTCAAGAAATTTGTATCATTTTTTTTCACACAACTAGAGCTTTCTTCCGGTGGTATTTAATGTTTTTTTTTATTTTTTGCTAAATTTTGAAAAAAATTTGTTTCTGTTATAAAAGTTTGCAAATAATCTTTCTTCATAAATTTTAGGTCAAAATGTATTCATCTACATTTCTTTGGTGAAAATAACCCAAATCAGTGTATATTATTTAGTCTGTATGAAAGTTTAATGCCCTGTACACATGGTCGGACATTGATCGGACATTCCAACAACAAAATCCATGGATTTTTCCCAACGGATGTTGGCTCAAACTTGTCTTGCATACACACGGTCACACAAAGTTGTCGGAAAATCCGATCGTTCTAAAAGCGGTGACGTAAAACATGTACGTCGGGACTATAAACGGGGCAGTAGCCAATAGCTTTCGTCTCTTAATTTATTCTGAGCATGCGTGGCACTTTGTCCGTCGGATTTGTGTACACACGATCGGAATTTCCGAAAACGGATTTTGTTGTCGGAAAATTTTATAGCCTGCTCTCAAACTTTGTGTGTCGGAAATTCCTATGGAAAATGTGTGATGGAGCCCACACACGGTCAGAATTTCCGACAAACTATGGTATATATACAATATCTGAAAATGGATCAGTTCTGATGTACTGGTGGCCTGTTTCATTTCTTGAGGCCTAAAAAGGCCAGGACAGTACAAATATCCCCCAAATGACCCTTTTTTTGGAAAGTAGACAGTCCAAGGTATTTAGTAAGAGGCATGGTGAGTTTTTTGAAGTTTAAATTTTCTGTCACAATTATTTGGAAAATTAAGAAATTAAAAAAATAATAATACATTTTTTACAGTGCAGTACAGCATTATAACTGGTGTGGCAGTGATCAGGGACACTAACTGGTGACAATATGTAAAAAAAAGAAAAAATATATATATTTTTTTCATTTTTATTTACTTATTAATTTTTTTAATTACATTTTTTTTATTTATTTTTTTTTTACATTTTTTTTTCTAACACACTGTGATCAGAGCAATATAGTGTTACAGTAGTAACACTGTACTACTCTGGGGAAGTAATCAGGTTTTTTTGTTTTCATGATTGCATATACCAATGAATTTGGTATAAGCAACCATTTTTACTGAATGAAATTAGTTCATTCAGTGTCTTTTGATCTGTTTAGCTGTGGTTGGTCAATGCTAATCACATGGTACAGATGGGCTGTGATTGGCCTGTCTGTACCATGTGTTCACTGTGACCAATCACAGCTAACAACACAGTTGTATACAATGGATGGCATGAAAAGAAGCCATCCATTATTTACAAGTGTCATGTGATCTGCTTTGATTGGTCACAGCGATCACATGACACTGGCAGCGGGCCAGTGCAGTGATCAGTCATCCGCAAGAGGTGCATTCTCGGAAGACGTCATATGACATCCTCCCAGAACATCAGTATTCCCGCTCGGCTGTCATTTTACTATAGGCCTGGCGGGAATGTGTTAAAAAACTTTGCTTTTACAGGTGTTGAGCGTTTCTTTTTTTCAGCCTGTAAATGCACCTCTATGTAAGCCTATGTGCCATTTCACAGGTGTTTACAGACACCAAAAAACACCACAGGCACATTTGGGAGAGGGTAGAAAAAATGCAGAACATGCCTAAAAGTCTCTAAGCATGCATAAACGATAGGCACTATTAGAAGGTTTCTTCTTTAATCTAATAGCTAATAGTTATCAATTAACAAATATTAACAAATGAATGAATGGATTAGATTTTTATAGAATAATTGAGTTGTATAAATATATATATATATATATATATATATATATATATATATATATATATATATATATATATATATATATATTATTTAATGTTATGTTAAAGGAAACTTATATTGTATATGTTAAATGGTTTCACGCATTGTTCTTGTCCACTCCTCAGGAATGCCAATACATTCCTTTAGAGACTGAGCAACTCCCACCAATACGGGAGGTGGTAAAGCCTGCGGTTTTCTGTAGAACTGCAAGACATATGAGAACCTTAGACCAGCCTTTTTAAAGATAAAGTGGGGGTCAGATTTTAAGAGTAAAAGCTAGATACAGAAACAGAGTTCAGCAGATTTGCTTCAGACACACCACGAGGAAACTTCACACACTCACAGACACAAATCTGATTCAATCTTCATCTCAAGAATATAATTACAATATTGATGTTATTTTTACATTTTACATTTTGATATTGTTCTTGTAATATTTTGCTATTTTATTATGAAATCAATTTTTGAGCTTTTACATGAGAACTGAACGTATTTTCCTGGAACTTTCCTCATCAATATAATTTACAGAATATCGGTATTAATACCATAAAACGGTATTTTAACAGACATTTCTATTGTTTGAGTGTTGATGCATTTCAGTGGCCTTTTACAAACATCCCATGTGCATGAGGCCTTAAAGTGTAACTCCACCTTTCAGTGCCATCTTAATAGCATTGTGGGCCCCTGGGCAAAGTAATGCACTGGGGCACCCACAAGCCTGCACTACTGCTCACCAAACGCAACCCATTCCCATTTAGAAACCAGGATCACAAGAATGTATGTCCCCAATTCTAAAGACTTCCTGTCTTGCTCCCTCCGTCTGTTGCTGGTCCCTCCAACCTCTTCACCCTCCATCACTTCCATCCCTCTGTTACTCTATCCCTCCCTTCTTTTATCTTTCCACAACTCCTTGTGCCTTATATCCCTCCACCTTTTCTATCCTCCATCACTTTCATCCCTCTAGTATTCTGTCTCTCCCTCTTTCTTTCCATAACTCCATCCCTCCATCCTTTGCTTCATCATTCCATTTCTCTATCGCACTCACATGCCTTGCCTGCTCAGTGTGAGGCTGTGGAACTTAGTCCAAGTGGAACTGGTCTAAGTGGTGAGTTAAAAACCAGAGTTTAAAACAGGAGGTTATAACAGGGGTCATAGTACCTGTGTAGTGTGAGTACCTGAGTGTTGTCTGAGTAGTGTGTGTGGATCGTTAGTACTTGTGTATTGTGTACTGTATACTTGAGTATTGCGAGTGCACGTAGGTCTGCGACTGTTCTGCGATTGCACGTAGGTCTGTGAGTACCTGTGTATTGTCTTGTTGTGTACCTGTGTATTGTCTTGAGTATTAGTGCCAGGAAGCTAGCTGTTAGGTAATTTGGACAGGGTAAAATCCCCAAATCCTCACAAAATTTAATAGGTACAATGCCCGGCGGGTGTGGAGAGGCGACTCTTTTTACATCTTGCTGCATGTATGCGTTCCTTGATCATCCGATTGAGGGTGAATACTGCTGTGCAAAATGTAAGCACATTGTTTCCCTGGAAGCCCAGGTTCTGAATCTGGGGAAGCAACTGTCAGCACTGAGAAGTCCCTCCATACTAAAGGAGAGCCAGGAACTTACACGGCAGGTGCTGGCAGGGGCCAGAACAGAGGCAGGTGGAGACAAAGAGGTGCAGGCACTAGCAAAGAGTAGATGGGTGACAGTCAGGAGGGGTAGAGGGGGAAGTGCCAGGGAGGCCGATCCCAATAAGTACGCTCCATTGAGTGACATTGGTGAAACCAGTCAGGGACCAGCACTGCTGGAGCTGAGGGACTCTCCTAGCTGCCGGGGGAAGAACTCCTTCAGTGAGAGTGGGTGGGCAGCAAAAGGAAAGGAAAGACAGATTCTGGTGGTAGGGGACTCAATTCTTAGAAGGACAGAGAGGGCAATCTGTAACCAAGACCTGAAGCGCCGAACAGTATGTTCTCTACCGGGCGCTCGGGTTCAGCACATCATGGATCTTGTGGACAGATTACTGGGAGGGGCTGGGGAAGACCTGGCTGTCATGGTGCACGTTGGCACCAATGACAAAGTCAGAGGCAGATGGAGTGTCCTAAAGAACGATTTCAGGGACTTAGGAGCTAAATTGAGGAAAAGGACCTACAAGGTAGTATTCTCAGGAATACTACCGGTACATAGAGCCATACCAGAAAGGCAGAGGGAGATTACGGAAGTAAACAAGTGGCTGAATAGCTTATGTAGTAAGGAGGGGTTTGGGTTCCTGGAGGACTGGACCGACTTCTCAGTCGGTAACCGGTACTATAGAAGGGACGGACTGCACCTAAATGAGGAGGGTGCAGATCTGCTGGGAATGAAGATGGCCAAAAAGTTAGAGGGGTTTTTAAACTAGGCGATGGGGGGGAGGGTCCAGAGACAGAGATAGCCAGCGCGGAAGATATTCCAGAGGGTAGTATTGGGGGCATTAGTAGGTTAACCAAAGCACAAAAACACAAGGTGAGTATAGTAGCAAGTCCTAGTTTCAATCTCGAAACACCCAATACGAGGACAATATGCGACCAGTCTAAACTATGTGGCATGTTTACCAATGCCAGGAGCATGGCGGACAAGATAGGTAAACTAGAGATACTGTTGTACAAGGAGGATTTGGATTTTGTGGGAATTTCAAAGACCTGGTTCAACAGCTCTCATGATTGGCTGGCAAACATTCAAGGGTATACCCTATACCGCAAGGATAGAGAGGGTAAAAAAAGGGGAGGGGTATGCCTATATATCAAGAATAATATACAAGTGAATGTGAGAGATGACATCACTGAGGGAGCTAGAGAGGAGGGGAATCCTTATGGGTAGAGCTCCAAAGGGATGAAGCCAAGGGGAAAATAATACTGGGAGTATGCTATAGGCCCCCTAACCTGAGGGAGGAAGTGGCGACGGATCTCCTATCACAAATTGGATTAGCAGCAAGGATGGGAAGTGTTATCATAATGGGGGATTTTAATTATCCAGACATAGACTGGGTGGAGGGAACTGCGCATTCATTTAAGGCTCGCCAGTTCCTTAATGTCTTGCAGGACAATTTTATGGGTCAGATGGTAGACGCACCAACTAGAAATAAAACATTACTGGATCTACTGATTACCAACAATACAGACCTGATCACGGATGTGGAAATACGGGGCAATTTAGGTAACAGCGATCACAGGTCAATTAGTTTCAGTATAAATCACACAAATAGGAAACATAAAGGGATACAAAGACACTGAATTTCAAAAGAGCCAACTTCCCTAAACTATAAACCTTGCTAAAAGGCATAAATTGGGATAAAATATTAGGAACAAAGAATACGGAGGAGAGATGGGTTTGCTTTAAGAGCATATTAAATAAGGGCATTAGCCAATGAATCCCATTGGGTAATAAATTTAAAAGAGCGAACAAAAATCCTGGATGGCTTAACTCCAATGTAAAAATGCATATAAAAGCAAAGGAGAAGGCCTTCAAAAAATACAAGGTTGAGGGATCATCCTCAGCATTCAGACTTTATAAAGAATGCAACAAGAAATGTAAGGGTGCAATTAGGACGGCTAAGATAGAACATGAAAGACACATAGTGGAGGAGAGCAAAAAAAATCCCAAGAAATTCTTTAAGTATGTAAACAGTAAAAAAGGGAGGACAGACCATATTGGCCCCATAAAGAATGAGGAAGGACATCTGGTTACAAAGGATGGGGAGATGGCAAAGGTATTGAATTTATTCTTCTCCTCAGTCTTCACGAGTAAATCGGGGCGCTTCAGTAACCAAAACTGCAGTGTTTATCCTCATGACACAACACAGGAAGCACCTCCATGGTTAACAGAGGACAGAATTAAAATTAGACTTGAGAAACTTAACATTAATAAATCACCGGGACCAGATGGCTTGCATCTGAGGGTACTTAGGGAACTCAGTCAAGTGATTGCCAGACCGTTGTTCCTAATTTTTACAGATAGTTTACTGACTGGAATGGTACCAGCTGATTGGAGAAAAGCCAATGTAGCATCAATATTTAAAAAGGGCCCAAAATACATCCCTGGGAATTACAGACCAGTTAGCCTAACATCAATAGTATGTAAACTCTTGGAGGGGATGATAAGGGACTATATACAAGATTTTAGTAATAAGAACGGTATCATTAGCAGTAATCAGCATGGATTCATGAAGAATCGTTCTTGCCAAACCAATCTATTAACCTTCTATGAGGAGGTGAGTTGCTATCTAGATAAAGGAAGGCCCGTAGACGTGGTGTATCTGGATTTTGCAAAAGCATTTGACACAGTTCCCCATAAACGTTTACTGTACAAAATAAGGTCCGTTGGCATGGACCATAGGGTAAGTACATGGATTGAAAACTGGCTACAAGGGCGAGTTCAGAGGGTGGTGATAAATGGGGAGTACTCAGAATGGTCAGGGGTGGGTAGTGGGGTTCCCCAGGGTTCTGTGCTGGGACCAATCCTATTTAATTTGTTCATAAACGACCTGGAGGATGGGATAAACAGTTCAATCTCTGTATTTGCAGACGATACTAAGCTAAGCAGGGCAATAACTTCTCCGCAGGATGTGGAAACCTTGCAAAAAGACCTGAACAAATTAATGGGGTGGGCGACTACATGGCAAATGAGGTTCAATGTAAAAAAATGTAAAATAATGCATTTGGGTGGCAAAACTATGAATGCAATCTATACACTGGGGGGAGAAACTCTGGGGGAATCTAGGATGGAAAAGGACCTGGGGGTCCTAGTGGATGATAGGCTCAGCAATGGCATGCAATGCCAAGCTGCTGCTAACAAAGCAAACAGAATATTGGCATGCATTAAAAGGGGGTCAACGCCATATAGAGATAAAACGATAATTCTCCCGCTCTACAAGGCTCTGGTCCGGCCGCACCTGGAGTATGCTGTCCAGTTCTGGGCACCAGTCCTCAGGAAGGATGTACTGGAAATGGAGCAAGTACAAAGAAGGGCAACAAAGCTAATAAAGGGTCTGGAGGATCTTAGTTATGAGGAAAGGTTGCGAGCATTGAACTTATTCTTTCTGGGGAAGAGACGCTTGAGAGGGGATATGATTTCAATTTACAAATACTGTACTGGTGACCCCACAATAGGGATAAAACTTTTTCGCAGAAGAGAGTTTAATAAGACTCGTGGCCACTCATTACAATTAGAAGAAAAGAGGTTTAACCTTAAACTACGTAGAGGGTTCTTTACTGTAAGAGCGGCAAGGATTTGGAATTCCCTTCCACAGGCGGTGGTCTCAGCGGGGAGCATTGATAGCTTCAAGAAACTATTAGATAATCACCTGAATGACCACAACATACAGGGATATACAATGTAATACTGACACATAATCACACACATAGGTTGGACTTGATGGACTTGTGTCTTTTTTCAACCTCACCTACTATGTAACTATGTAACTATATGCTCTATCCTATCATCCATCTCTCTGTCAC
Organism: Aquarana catesbeiana; assembly: GCF_042186555.1. Lineage (NCBI taxonomy): Eukaryota > Metazoa > Chordata > Amphibia > Anura > Ranidae > Aquarana > Aquarana catesbeiana. The sequence goes on along the minus strand of NC_133328.1, from coordinate 411,504,809 downwards.
CCAGTCTATACCTCCATTCTTTAGGGCTCTTTCACACACATGTCCATTTTCACGGACTCCGCTTGCTCAGCAGGGATCGCTCCGCTGAGCTGACAGATGAGAGGTCCGTCTCTGCTCACTGTGGAAAGACGGACCTGTCAGAGCTCCACTGTCCTCTATGGGGGATCAGATGAAAACAGATCTGCCTGTCTGTTTTCATCCCATCTGCCAGAGGGATGGATAATAGGGTTTGCATCCGTCTGGATTAGCGGATTGGATGCCAGCGTACAGGTCACGTGAGCACTTGTGGCCCCTGGGTAAGACGGTCCTGGGTCGCTGGGCAGGTGGGGCCCCCCAGGCAAGTGGGGCCCCCGGGCAACTGCCCAGCGTGCCCATGCGAAAAGACGGCCCTGCCACCTTTGCTGAGAAAAAAAACAAACAATCCCCCGTGGGTGCTTTCTGTATATTGCAAGGATTTTAACAAACTTTATAGCAGAGTTTTACCTTTTCCTGTTGTGAAAAAAAAAACATTTTCCACTATATCCCTGCAAGACTCCTGAATGGGAGGGTCTGCACTTATTATAACCATCTGGTGCACTTTCAGTGTTCCGGTAAGGAAAGCTGCAGTAATTAACCCTTAGGACGCATCTGACTAAAAATTAAATTCCTATTGCAGAGGATGCCTAAAATGTTATTTGTGTCTTAGTGCAGACATCTGAGAAAATCAGTGCATCACCCACACAAGCAGAAAATTACATTTCTAAGGATGTTCTGTACATAAACTGTGTGCAGTACGCCTCCAGTTTGTCATATTGCATTGAATATTGCGGTGAATTACAGTGGCTTCATATTGATATCAAAAGTTAATTTTTATTAACATAAAATTACAAATTGGCTTGTGTGAAAATTAAGTGAAAATTAAGTGAAATTATTCTAGAATTCTAATCTCGGTCACTGAGTTTAGTAATTGTAGATCTGATACACTTTACATTTCAGCTTTGCTCTCTGCATTGTGTTATTGATTACACTTGTTAATAATTGTTGTGTTATATGATTACATTGTTCCTCTCCAGATGCTTTCTACTGTTCAGTCCCAGGTACTGGATCACAACTCACCTCAGTCGCCCATAACAATAAACAAGAAAAGAAAAGAAGACGTCACACACTAGATTTGTAATTGCTGTAAAGTTTTTAATCCATACGCAACACACAGTCCATCTAAAACTCCACTCTTGAAATGTTTCACTTAAATAAGAATTCCACACACAGTATGTATAATTTTACATTTTTTACATAGTTTCATTGGTCCAGCTTGGGCCGCCTCTCACCTCATTCAATAAAATAATGCTTTTCATTCAGTTTGAAAATGCAAAGCATTCTCTGAATGGTCCTGTGCCAAGTGGCTGACCTCTTCTGTTCAGTAAGCAGCAGGGCAACCGCTCGGGACAGGACCCGGAAACTAGTGAAGGTCACTGTAGTAGCAGGTGTCTGCTACAGTGATTTCCAGCTTCTAGAGGGATCCCACAGGTATGGTATATGCATATTTACATTGGTCCAAGCTGGACCAGTGTAACTATGTATAAAATGCTATACCAGAGGAGGAGCCATCAGAGGATGAGCATTATGTGGCCTGTCTGTGTTGGGTATGGATTAAAACATTTACTGTAGTATCTGATCCAGTGTTCAGCTTTCATTTCTTTGCTATTATGGCAAATGTTGATGTACACTTAGGTATTTCTGTGTTACAAGAATGGTAGAGAAGACATTTTTTAAATACCTTGGTCACATCACCTCCTTCCCTTCCACTAGAATTTGCTGCTCGTAATAGTAAGCAGAAGGAATTCCGGTGTCCTGTCAGAAAGCCGTTATCCATCATGATATGTAACGGAAGTGACGTTCCGACACGACCATCTTGGTACACCAGCACTCATCCGCAGTAAGCCTACAGTCAGAAGGCGGCAACGGACATCTTTTTACACCCACTAAAGTCTTGCATATCACACTTATTTTTGCCAGTGAACTGAGCTTATATAGTGAAATACATTTCTTAGGCCTCATGCACACTGGTTCCTTGTAAACAGAGAAAAATCTGCATTATAAACTCACCTAAGCTGCATTTTTTCAAAACAGTCTAGGTGAGTTTATCAGAGTTTAACAGAGTTTGAAGATTGGGAGTTTATCTCATTGGCCAGAATTTTAATTTATTCTGGTCATTGAAATAAATAAATGCTGAAGTGCTAAATGTGCCTAGAGTTTATGAGTGTTTATGAGTGTTTTTCAGCTTTTTTGTTTTTGGTCAGAAGAGGCCTTAAGGCCTCATGCACACTACTGCTGTTAAACTTGTGTTTTTGTGAGTTTTTTTTTTTTCCTTGTCCTTAAACTCCCCTCTATGTTATTCTATGGGTCCATGCACACATGGACGTTTTTAACAGTTTATCAACAGTGGAATTTATAGGCTGCTATTGGAATGCCTAAAATCGTTTTCAGAAGCAGAAATTATGACCCACAAAAAAACGATAAACGCTCATAAACTTTAGGCACATTTAGCACTTCAGCGTTTATTTTATTGGCCAGAATAATTTACAATTCTGGCCACTGAAATACATTGACTCCCAAACTCCAAACTCTGTTAAACTCTCCTAAACTGTCTTGAAAAAATGCAGCTTGGTGAATTTGTAACGCTGATTTTCTCCTGTCAGGATAAACTGCATTTACAAGAAACCAGTGTGCATGAGGCCTACAGGGAAGCTGTAAAAATTTGGGGATCATTTTATTTTAATTTGTTAAACCTTGTTATGTTTTTTTGTTATTATACATATACAATTTCTGCTATATGAAGAAAATCCCAATACAGGACAAAGTGTTTCCTTGAACACTAAAGGTTTAAAGTCTACTGCCTCTGGATATGTTCTGCCTGACTTAAGTCAGGTTCAATAGGAACAGGCCGGCTTTCGGTCAGTGTGTACAGCTGTCTGTCATAAGCTATCATACTGTAAAAACAAATCAGTTTGGATTAAACATGTAGGGCGGAGCTACAGTAGTGCCATCATCATGCCCACTGGGGCGCTGGATGCTGCATTTGTCTGATTTGTTTTTATGATATGTGAGTAAGATACTATAGTTCATAATAAATAGGTGTTTTTAATACTACACCATGAGTGATTTCCCTTCCTCTTTCATGCAATGTTTGCCTTATGTTTGATCAATGGATGTGGGAATGGTGGTTCAACTTCCATCCATCCATTCCTAGGATCTTTCCTTACAAGCATTATAAATAGACCTCTTATAATTAGAGGTCTAACTTTCTGGTAAGCGGCTTTTAGTGTCACAGGTGGTTTGTTGTACAGAGGTGATTTGTAAGAGGAATCTTTTATATACTGTATGATCCTGGGCTGTCTTTTTTTTTCCTCATTGAAGTCACTTTTTTATGTGGAGGACTTTTGTTGCACTTTTTTCTTGTGGGGCTCCTTTATGATTTGTTCACATTATTATAATATTTATTCACAGCATTATATGTATTTGATGTTTTTTTATTATTTATGTGTTTATTATTGCACTTAATTCTTAACTATTTATTCACTTTTTGATATGCACTTGATATGAATTGGTATATATTTTGATTTTTTAATCTGTATGCATTTAATACCAGGTGTGTTGGTAATGGTGATTGCTGCTGTATTTTTTTTTTTTTAACCACTTCAGCCCCGGATGGATTTACCCCCTTCCTGACCAGAGCACTTTTTACAATTTCGCACTGCGTCTCTTTAACTGCTAATTGCGCGGTCATGCAATGCTGTACCCAAACGAAATTTGCGTCCATTTCTTCCCACAAATAGAGCTTTCTTTTGATGGTAATTGATCACCTCTGCGGTTTTTATTTTTTGCACTATAAATGGAAAAAGACCGAAAATTTTGAAAAAAAATGACATTTTCTACTTTTTGTTATAAAAAAAATCCAATAAACTCAATTTTAGTCATACATTTAGGCCAAAATGTAAAAAAAAAAAAAAAAAATTTACAGAAAGTTGTCACTAAATGATATACTGCTCACACAGGCCATGGGCATATGTGGAATTGCACCCCAAAATACATTTAGCTGCTTCTCTTGAGTATGGGGATACCACATGTGTGGGACTTTTTGGGAGCCTAGCCGCGTACGGGGCCCTGAAAACCAATCACTTCCTTCAGGATTTCTAAGGGCGTAAATTTTTGATTTCACTCCTCACTACCTATCACAGCTTTGAAGGCCATAAAATGGCCAGATGGCACAACCCCCCCCCCCCCCAAATGACCCCAATTTGGAAAGTAGACACCCCAAGCTATTTGCTGAGAGGCATGTTGAGTTCATGGAATATTTTATATTTTGACACAAGTTGCAGGAAAGTGACAATTTTTTTTTTTTTTTTTGCACAAAGTTGTCACTAAATGATATATTGCTCACACAGGCCATGGACCCAGATGGCACAACTCCCCCCCCCCCCAAATGACCCCATTTTGGAAAGTAGACACCCCAAGCTATTTGCTGAGAGGCATGGTGAGTATTTTGCAGCTCTCATTTATTTTTGAAAATGAAGAAAGACAAGAAAATCATTTTTTTTTTTCTTTTTTCAATTTTCAAAACTTTGTGACAAAAAGTGAGGTCTGCAAAATACTCACTATACCTCTCAACAAATAGCTTGGGGTGTCTACTTTCCAAAATAGGGTCATTTGGGGGGGTTTTGTGCTACCTGGGCATTCCATGGCCTCCGAAACTGTGATAGGCAGTGAAGAGTGAAATCAAAGTTTACGCCCTTAGAAAGCCTGAAGGCGGTGCTTGGTTTTCGGGGTCCCGTACGCGGCTAGGCTCCCAAAAAGTCTCACACATGCGGTATCCCCGTACTAAGGAGAAGCAACAGAATGTATTTTGTGGTGTAATTTCACATATTCCCATGGCATGTTTGAGCAATATATCATTTAGTGACAACTTTGTGCAAAAAAAAAAAAAAAAATTTGTCTTTTTCCCGTAACTTGTGTCACAATATAAAATATTCCATGGACTCGACATGCCTTTCAGTAAATAGCTTGGGGTGTCTACTTTCCAAAACGGGGTAATTTGGGGGGGTTTTGAACTGTCCTGGGATTTTATGCACAACATTTAGAAGCTTATGTCACACATCACCCACTCTTCTAACTACTTGAAGACAAAGCCCTTTCTGACACTTTTTGTTTACATGAAAACACTTTTTTTTTTTTGCAAGAAAATTACTTTGAACCCCCAAACATTATATATTTTTTTAAAGCAAATGCCCTACAGATTAAAATGGTGGGTGTTTCATTTTTTTTTTTCACACAGTATTTGCGCAGCGATTTTTCAAACGCTTTTTTTGGGAAAAACACACTTTTTAAAATTTTAATGCATTAAAACACACTATATTGCCCAAATGTTTGATGAAGTAAAAAAGATGATCTTAGGCCAAGTACATGGATACCAAACATGACATGCTTTAAAATTGCGCACAAACGTGCAGTGGCGACAAGCTACATACATTTTTAAAAGCCTTTAAAAGCCTTTACAGGTTACCACTTTAGATTTACAGAGGAGGTCTACTGCTACAATTAGTGCCGTCGATCTGACCTTCGCGGTGATACCTCACATGCATGGTGCAATTGCTGTTTACATTTGACGCCAGACCGACGCTTTTGCACGAGAGCAGGGGGACACAGGGGTGCTTTTTTTTTTTCTTTATTATTTTTTTTTCTTTTTTATCTTATTTTTAAACTGTTCCTTTCATTTTTTTAATCATTTTTATTGTTATCTCAGGGAATGTAAATATCCCCTATGATAGCAATAGGTAGTGACAGGTACTCTTTTTTGAAAAAATGAGGGTCTATTAGACCCTAGATCTCTCCTCTGCCCAAGATCGGTGTGATAAAATGCTTTCCCAATTTCCCAATGGAGCGGTTTACATCCGGCGAAATCTAAATCATGAAAATTCTCAAGTTCCCTGTTGGGACAGGAGAGCCAGAGAAAAACATGGAAGACGGTGGGGGGGGGGGCATTCCCTCCCACTGCTTGTAAAAGTAGTCTAGAGACTAATTAGCCGCTAGGATTGCTTTTACATGAAAGCCAACCGCTGACTGAAAAGAATGATACCAAGATGATACCTAAACCTGCAGGCATCATTCTGGTATAACTACTCAAAGTCCAGCCACATACCAGTACGTTGCTGGTCCTTGTTGGGCATATATTGTAATCTTTTTTTTTCATGAAGCCTGTGGGCTGAACGAAAAAGAGAGATTGATCGGTGGGTATGCCCACTATTAGAATACCTCCCTTCATCCACCCACCTCTAATGCTGGGCATACATGCACCATTTATACATGCCAAAGCATGGGGGCATCTGCCCCAAAAGTTAGGAGAAAATCGCTCCTCCGCCCCTGCTGCCCCCATGCTTCGGCATATATCACCTCCGCTGGAGTCACGGCTTTATGTATCGTGGGAACAAACGCTGTTGCTGTCAAGATAAATAAATCCGCGCTGCAGCTGAATGGCGTACCTGAAAACAAAAAAATGGTTAACAATAAAACACAGTAAACAGTAAAGTATAAAAAATTGCATACCTGAAAAGCAAACATGATAAAACATAATAACAATAAAACATTGCAGAATAGAATACAGTAAAAAAGAGCAGAACAATAGAGAGAGAATAGAGAGAGAGAGAGAACAATAAAACGACAACTATTTTTTTTTATTTTATATATTTTTTTGTGTTTTTTTTTTTTTTTTTTTTTTACACTTTTTTTTGTAACTGTAACTTTTATAACTGTAACTGGTTCCAGGTTCGGGTCTCTCAAAATGCGATGGCATCTTGGGAGACCCTGTGAAAGTGTTCCTAGTCTGTGCATTGCTGTACCCTACGCTAATCAACTAGTGTATGGTAGCGTTCAAAACATTCACCAATGCAAAGACCAGGATTGTCAGGACAGGAGGGACAATAATAGCGGGTGTCACACCTATATCCGTGCTTGCTGCAGACACAACATCTTTTTGGGGGGGTTCATTGGGTAGGGGTACTCGGGAGGACATAAAGAAAATGCCTCTCATGCAGCCAACTGCATTTGGTTGGGGATGTGAATGGGGGAAGTACGGGTGCTGCAGAAGTGGTGGGTACCCAATTGAGATTGGCGAATGCAGCAGGAAGGGCATTATGGGCACGATGGGCCTGTGTTTGTCTTCTTCTTGGTGGCAGCGGGACACTACTTGTGCTTTCCACCTCACCAGCTTGAACTGCACTTATGGAACTCGCCACGTCACCAAGTGTTACTGCAGTGCTGGTTTGACTATGACCGGGGTGTACTAGGCCGCTGGTGCTTGCCAGTTCACCAAAACGCTACCAAAAAAACTGTTAGCAATCGCAGGGATCAGGCCCGACTCTGCGAACGCTGCAGTTATGTGTTTAGTGTTTTATAAGTGACAGTGATCGATCAATACTGCACTTGGGTGGGCTGGGCTGGGCAGAGGGGCAAAACGCAGGTGCTAGCAGGTATCTGGGCTGATCCCACTAACACTGCGTTTTGGGGAACCCTAAACTGCTGGGGACGCTAGTATAGATCTGATCGGATCAGTTATTGATCCGTTCGGATACTATACCACTAAGGGAGGTGTATGGTGCGTGCGTGGGTGTTATCACTACTGGCACTAACCTGACACTGCCTGGGGCTGGTGCTTGCCAGTTCACCAAAACGCTACCAAAAAAACTGTTAGCGATCGCAGGGATCAGGCCTGACGTGGAAAGTGACAATCCGCATTGTGTGACAGGGGATGTGGAAAGTGACAATCCGCAATATGTGGCAGGTGACAAGGTGACAATCTGCATCTGGTGGCAGGCGATGTGGCAAGTGACAATTATAGCAGGAAAGTAACAATCCACATCTGGGGGCAGGTGACATGGCAAGTGACAATCTGCAACGTGTGGCAGGTGAAGTGGCAAGTGACAATCCGCATCTGGTGGCAGGCAACGTGGCAAGTGACACGCTCGGGGCTCCCACTGATTCTGTATTATGTTGAGTTGAACTATTTCATTTTATATAACAATGTAATAATAGAAAAAATGCGCTTCAATCATACTGACACCATAACAACCATGGTGCTGTGATGATTGAAGCACCAACACCAGCCATTTCCCTGATAAATTCCCCCCAAAAAACGTATTTTCTGGCAGTGCCCCTCCCGAGACTAGACTCTGGATCCGCCCCTGCTAAGGGAGGTGTATGCTGCGTGCGTGGGTGTTAGCGGTACTGGCGCTAACCTGACGCTGCCTGGGGCGACGCAGATCCTATCTGACCCTAAAACCTAAGTTATATCACCGCCGGGCGATCAGGGGGCTAAACCTTTATTAGGTAATAAACAGCGGGTGCCCTGACACTATAAAAAATAAACTAACTAGCGTCACCCGTAACAGTTATACGGTGATCACTGGTGAAAGGGTTAACTAGGGGGCAATCAAGGGGTTAAAACCTTTATTAGGTAGTATATGGGGGTCCCTGACACTATAAAATGCTGACGGCGAACCTAAATATTTACGTCCCTAACTAGCGTCACTGGTGACACTAATACAGCGATCAGAAAAATGATCGCTTAGTGACACTAGCGACGGGGGGTGATCAAGGGGTTAAAACTTTATTAGGGGGGGTTAGGGGGGTATCCTAGACCTAAAGGGGGCTAACACTAACTGCCCTACCACTTCTAACAGTCACAAACTGACACCATGCAGTAATCAGAAAAAAAAACTGCTTGGTGTCACTGTGACGGGGGGGGGAGTGATTAAGGGGTGATCGGGGAGGTGATGGGGGGTGTAAAGTGTGCCTGGTGTGTTTTACTATGTGTGTAGTGTTTGTGCACTCACATCGATGTCTTCTCTCCTGAGCGCCGGAACGGAAAATACAGAGCCGAAGAGCGATGACATCACTTCCTCTGCCACTGTTTACTATACAGCAGCAGAGGAAGAATCTCATTGGCTGGGAGCGATCACGAGGGGGTGGCCACGAATGGATGGCCTCCCCCTCACCTCTGATCACTCTGGGACAGAAGCCGACCGCCTCGGGCACCGGGGGAGGGTCTGATCGGACCCCCCCCACCTGTGGGAGGCAAGTAACGTACCCATACGTTATTTTGCCTGCCCGTGCCATTCTGCCGCAGTATATCTGCGTAAGGCGGTCGGCAAGTGGTTAATTGCCACTTTTAGCACAGGATTCTTGTTGGTATTAAAGTATAACTAAAGACAAAACTTTTTTTTAGTTGTGGATAGAGTGGAGATGGATTAGAACCCCTGTCAGTTTTTGTTGCCGTCTGTGCCCGTTAAGGAAATTCATCCTCTCTATTTGTCCTGTTTACCTTTGTCATTGAAAGTGAAAGTAAAGAAAATCCCACATTTTCAGTTGTCGCCAGAAAAGTAATAGAGGGGAAATCTTCCAATGGTGTCACTAGTTCTGGTGACCTGGGGGTCCCCAAGAGATTCCCTTAATTTGCAGTGATTTTGCTGACAGCCTGGGTGTCTACTAACAATTGAGACCCAGGGGAACCGCATCACGATCACATGATCGTTGTGAAAGCCTCTGATTGGCTATCACAGTAATCACTCACTGTAGCCCTTCCCTATGTTATCTCTCCTCTGTGAAGAAGAGAAACAACAGACTTGTCTACTAGAGAGGAGGAAACAATATGGCATTGTATCTAATCAGCCTCAATAAGTAGATGTCTCCTGAGGCTCAGAGGTCACTTTTTTTCAGCTACATGATGTCAAAAAAGATATAATAACAGTGCTGCAGCAGATCAGAGGTGTGGAGAAGATAAATAATTAAAAAGTGCTGTGGAGGAGAAAAATGTCATATCAGACTGATATAGGCACACTTATTAACTTAAAGGGGTTGTAAAGGCAGAAGGTTTTTCATCTTAATGCATTGTATGCATTAAGATAAAAAACCCTTCTGTGTGCAGCAGCCCCCTTAACACTTTCCTGAGGTCACTCTCTGTCCAGCATTGTCCACAAGTGTCTCAGGCATTCAAGATTATACTTCCTGAGCCATTGGCTCCCACTGTTGTCAATCAAAGTCAGCTAGCCAATCAGGGGAGAGAGGGGGCTGGGCCGGGGTCGGTGCTCCGTGTCTGAATGGACACAGGGAGCTGTGATTCGGCTTGGGTGCCCTCATAGCAAGCTGCTTACTGTGGGGGCACTAAACAGGAGGGAGGGGCCAGGATCACAGAAGAGGGACCCGAGAAGAGGAGGATCCAGGCTCCTCTGTGCAAATCCACTGCAACAGAGCAGGTAAGTATTACATGTTTATTATTTTTATAGGAAAAATAACAAGCCTTTACAATCACTTTAAGGGATCCATATGTCTGGTGCGTATATCTGCTTTTGGGTGTGAGCACGAAGGTGTATTGTAGATAACACTTATGAGTACCAAAGCATGGTGCAGGAATACAAGAAGTATAATTTGATAATTGTTTAGATTTGGGACTTTTTGATGTTGTATGGACTTTGCTTTTGCACATAATAGATGGACACTGGTTAATGTATGGAAATTCCCCAAAAATGTTTAAAAATTTCTTTAGACACAAAGAAATTAAGTATGGCGCACTGTTTTTTTTTTAGATAACCTACTGTATACTTAGAATGGCACTTTATTCACTTTCACTCATTATCACTGGCTACCCTTTTGAGGGGGTTAAGTCAGTTTGGTGCCTAGGAGCAATTTTTGATTTTGATCCAACAGCAGATTGAATTGGGTTTCATCTCTCCAGGAGTGCAGGATTGTGGAAAATTGTTTAATCAATTAGGTGTGCAAATTGCAGCTTGAGGTATTGAGCTTTATATACAACAGACTTTTTTTTAAAAAAGTGGTAAAAAAGATGTGAAAGGGGGTCAGGAGCTCTGTTTGCTGGCTGCCTGTGAAAATCTATAATATTCATGTGCAATAGTTTTATTTACCAAAATTAAAAAATAATAAATATCATAATATCAATACATATGGAAAAAAACATATTTCGTAGCCCTGGATATATAGTAAAAAAAAAACAAAAATATGTACCCAGCCACCTTTGGTCCACTTTTTAGGATGAGTCATATAATATTGTCATTGTTTTCCGAGTGTCATGGATCAGTTCTGCACCTCTGGCATGCACTAAAATTTGTTTTACAACAGTCTGTTTACACCCCTGTGGGGTAATAGTAAAACATATTCATGTTCAGGTGTCTTTTGTTGGAAATTCAACACTAATTGATCCAGGATTTTGAATCAAATCATCTTATATTCAGTATTTCTGCAGATTTTAGACTACTTTCTGATTTTTCCAAGAACATTTTCAAAGCCGTATTAAAACATTTATGCTTTATTTTATGACAGATAAGAAGTAGAGCTACTGTCATGAGACATGTTGTAAAAAATGGCCTACTTTGGGATGATTTATACATTGGATTTCAAACACGAATTCAGAGGGACCCAGATATCTACCATCACCAGTATGTTTCTGATTTCTCTTTTACAGATATTTGTACATTTACCCATGTACTTTGTATTGCTAAATTTGTAGGACTTGTACACAATCATACAAAACGCAAACTTAAAATGTCAAAAAATGCATAAGGCCCCTTACAATCTACGGTGTATAGTTCCTTTGTGTTCAATCCTGGTGTTGTAGTGTGTCTGGGAGGCACAGGTAGAGCGTTCAACCCCACTGCCTGCAGCGTGCCGAAGTCTGTAACAGGCTGAAATATGCTGCAGCTGGATGGGTCTGAATGCTGTACTGGAGTTTAGGGCTCTATGCCTACAGGGACAAATGTCTGGAATTCCTATGTTTTTTTCAGTGATCTGACAACAGTCACAAATGTATTATTTTGTGAATTCTTTGAAGTGTGTCTCCATACCAGGCTATTGGGACAATAGATTTAGAAAAATGGAACCTTCTACCAGTAGCAATATAGACATAAACACTATATATACATATTGCATGTACTATAGGTACATTTGTGAACACCTGCAAGGTTCATGTTTTATATATGTAATAGTTTTTAAAATATATAATGAGGTTTCTGCATTAACACCACTGATACCTATCTCCCCTAGATTCTGGAACCATTTTCAGATCAAGCTGCCTCTAACACCACCTAACTGGAATGCATTTTTGGAACAAGAGAAACAAAGTGGAAATAATGCACAGAATTGCAGTGTAATGTAAATCATTAACAGAAAACATGTCACAACCTGCAGTAGATGCTGAAACTCCTTTTAATCTCAAATCTGCCAATGAATGCATATTGTTTGTATGATAATTAGGAGGTCCAAACATTAAAATCTGATATTCTCCTTTAGATTTACCAAAAACGATATAGTGAAAGTGCTGGTTTTAGCAATCCATTCCATATACAAGGTTATTCAAAAAGATGGAGACAATTTAAACTTTTAATTTCAAAGAAACTTTGTTGGATAGAAACACATTTTGCACATCACTGGATTGAGGAAGGTTTGAAAATTAAAAGCTCACCTAGAAGTCCCATTTAATGCCACCCAGCGATATGGTGTATTCTTAAAAACCGTCTGCATATGAAGCTGTACAAGTTGCAGTTACTGCAGGCATTGCATCCTGGTGACCATAACAGAAGGTTCGAATTTTGCCCTGCAATTCTGCAGTTAATGGAAGAGATCAATTTTTCCAAATGACTATTTTTTTTGAAGAATCAACGTTTCATCCCTCTGGTAAGGTTAATCGATATGATGTAAGAATTTGGGGGAATGAAAATCCTTGCATAGTTGTGGAAAATTAAAGAAACACATCGAAGCTGGTTGTGTTTTGCACCATTTCTGTAAGCAAAGTTTATGGACCTTTCTTTTTTGAAACTGTGACAGGCTTTTCATGTCTGGACATGCTGCAAAACTGGTTGTTTCTCCAACTTCAAGCAGATTCAGATGACTTGATTTTCATGCAAGATGATGCCCTGTGTCTCTTCCACTTGGAGGTCTGGTTTAATCTGAATGACACCATTCTAGAATGATGGATTGGAAGAGGTGGACAGCAAGATCTAGTTCATCATCTGTGGCCTCCCAGGTCACCAGACCTTACCCCCTGCCATTTTTTTCTATGGGGTAGAAAGGGTATTTATCCCACCTATGCCTGCTGCTCTTTAAGACCTGAGAAAATTAGTTAAAGCTATGAATTCAATAACTAGTGACCAGTGGATTCGTGTTTGGCAAGAAATGGTCTACCATTTTGGTGTTTGTTGTGCAACAAATGGTACTCATGTTAAGTGCATACAATCTCTAGAATCATAAAACTTTGCACCCTCCTCCTCCAGTGACGTGCAGAATGTACTTCTATCCCTTCCAGTTTTGACATAAAAAGTTGAAATCAACTTTTTAAAGAACCCTGTATATCTGATCAGGTAGGCCCTCAAACGGCATGCGTTAGTAACTCTAAAGGAGCTTGTAAAATTAGGCTGTAATGTGTGTGATCCGCTTTAGATGCACCAAAGCATCTTTCCACCACTATGCATGTCAGATTTGTTTAGATATAGCACAACTTTTCAAAAGATCCTACACAGGCCAGTCTATAGTATCAATCAAAAAAGACATCAGACACACAGCTGTGTGCACATTTAGGGGTCATTCACATCCTAGTTTTGCGGTAATGCTCATTGTGTGCATTGGTCCTCTGCAGTGATTTTTAATGCCATCACAACACTCATGCATTGCAGTGAACTGCAGCAGGCAGTAATGCACAACCAAGCTTTTTGGTGTGCTGATATAGAAAAACACTGCAGGTACATCTTCCTGACCTGTCGGTGCATTGGCAGCCCATTCATAATAAATGCAGGTTAGTGTGTGACATAATGCACATTAATGCGCATGCTTTTCTTTTCTTCACAGGTTTTTTTTTTTTTTCTATATAATAATTTTTATTCAGTTTTTGTCAGTTTACAAAATGATAAATCGCATATTCATACAGCAATAGGTATCGTAAACTGAAAAATAAACCATGATGGCTAACAAAATCATATAGTAACATTGCGTTCATAGTACAATAACCTGAATTATGAGGAATATGATTAAGGCAGGAGAAGCTATGTTCCTCCACTAGTCACCCCATTTGGGAACTTACTGTGACATAGTGGAGGTACCAGTTCTACAAACCTATGTGTCAGCGGTATCATTAACTGGGTTATATCTGTTAGCATTCATATAACAAGAGCGTAAAGCTCAGAACTAATATTAAAGCGGAGTTCCACACAAAAATGGAACTTCCGCTTTTCGGAACCCTCCCCCCCTCCGGTGTCACATTTGGCACCTTTCAGGGGGGAGGGGGGTGCAGATACCTGTCAAAGACAGGTATTTGCACCTACTTCCGGCATAGACTCCCATGGGAGTCTATGCTTCTTCCTGTCCTGACCGCGCTGTCTGCTGGGAACACACAGATCCCAGCAGAGAGCGGGGACCACTAGGGACGCGCAGCGTGACTCGCGCATGCGCAGTAGGGAACCGGGAAGTGAAGCCGCAACGCTTCGCTTCCTGATTCCCTCACCCAGGATGGCGGCGGCAGCTGCCGAGAACCGAGCTGGTTCTCGGCGTCCCCTGCCGACATCGCTGGACCCCGGGACAGGTAAGTGGCAATGTATTAAAAGTCAGCAGCTGCAGTATTTGTAGCTGCTGACTTTTAATATTTTTTTTTTTGGGCAGTGTGGGTGAACCCCCGCTTTAAGTAAACATACATATAAATGAAACAGGATCAGTTCAGAGACCATATGGAAAGGAAGGATATGAACCTTAAGAAAAAAAATGCAGATACGTATTAGAGAGTTTGCCAGAGCAGTAGTTGATGAAATATTATTCATTTGTGATGAGTGTCACACCAAGTCATCCATCGTTGCCACCGTGGATGAAAGTGGTCATAGTGTCCCCCAATGGATGCTAGCATTTTTTCATAAGTGAAATGTAAGGATAGTGTGTGCAAGACCTCTTTTACCTCTGGAGGATTCAGGGACCTCCATTTTCTTAGTATCACTAATTTGGCTGCTAGGAACAAGTGAGTAACAAATTGCCTATGTAATGGTGGAATTTCTTCTATGCCTATATTGAGGATAGCTAAAGAAGGTGAAAAACGGATTTGTAAATCTGTTATTTGACAAAGAATTTTGAAGATGTGGGACCAATATGTGGTTAGGTTCTTGCAGCTCCACAAGATATGAAATATGGTACCCGGTTGTCCACAATTTCTCCAACAGGTGGAGGTGTGGAGGGGTCAAATTTAGCTATTCTGTAGGGTGTTAGGTACCATCGTTGTGTAATCTTATGTGAGAGTTCCCATAAGTTGGTGCATTTGGTTGCTGAGTGGATGTGCTGCATAGCTTTGTGCCATTGTTGTTCAGTAAAGGAGTCGTTAAGGTCCCTTTCCCATGCTAGCATGGAATTCGTTTTGGTAAATATACTCTTGTCATGGATAGAGTCGTAAAACAAGGAGATACCGCCTTTACGAGATGTCTTGGCAGTAAGGTAGATATGAATCTGCCAGAATAAATTGTATTTAATGGTGTCATTTTTTTTTAGATAAGATGTAATTCTGAAGTACTGAAATTGTTCTGAGATAGGTAAGCCAAATTTCATTTGTAAGTCAGCAAATGATCTTATATTTGTGCCTGTGTATAGATCCGAAACCCATTGTAGTCCCCTCATTTCCCATTTATTCAGGGATATGTCCGGAATTAGCAAAGCTAGAATCGATATTGGAATTGATAGAGAAATAGTAGGAGACGACCGAGACTTGGTAGTCATCAAGGTCTTCCATGAGTTTAAGGTTGCTAGAATTGGTAGAGGGAGGTTAGAGGGTTTGGCGTTAAGATGCAGGTAAGCTAAAATATAGTCATAAAGGTTGCCTCCTGGTATCATGGATTGTTCAATACTTCCCCAAAGTGGTGTTTGGTGGTTGGGAAACCACCCTCTAAGTTGTGCTAAGATTGCAGCTAGGTGATAGTCAGCTAATATCGGTAGACCAACCCCTCCTGCTGTTTTTGTTTTGCGAAGTTTAGATAGAGCGCTTCTAAGACACCGGATTAGTTAGCATAAGGATCACGTCATCCGCAAAGAGACTTATGACATGTTTGCGATTGTTGATCCAGAAGCCTTGTATGTTGGGATTTTGTCTTATGCTGGTTGCCAAGGGTTCCATTAATAGGTTGAAAATGATGGGAGATAATGGACACCCCTGGCGGGTGCCATTTATTATCTTGAAAGGTTTAGATAGCATACCTGAAGTGTACACGCGGGCTGATGGAGAGGTATATAGGGATAATATTGCAGAAAGTAGGTGGCCTGAGAAGCCGAATTTCTCCAGTGTAGCTGTGAGATATTTCCAGTGTACTCTATTGAACGCCTTCTCTGCATCCAGAGCAAGGAGCAGAGAAGGCGTCCCGTGTTTTCTAGCTATATGAATCACATCAATTAGTCTTCTTGTAGCATCAGACGTTTGTCTTCCCTTGGTGAAGCCAGATTGATCTGGGTCAATTAGAGTAGGAAGGATGTCGACTAGTATCAGTGCTATCATTTTAGCATAAAGCTTTAGATCAGTGTTTAATAAGGATATTGGTCTAAAATTTTGGGGAACATCCGGTGTCTTCCCTGGTTTAGGTAATGTAACTATTAATGCTTCTAACATCTCAGATGGAAAGGAGGCCGAGGCAGCAGCAGTCTCGAACACCTTAAGAAGGTGTGATCCTAGGGATTGTTTAAAAGTTTTGTAATATTCCCCTGTCAGGCCGTCTGGTCCCGGGGATTTATTATTGGGAAGAGTGTCTATAGCTTTTAGTAATTCAGATAGTGTGAAAGGGGAATTTAAAGCTTGAAGTTGTGAAGTGGAAATCTTGGGTAAGGTAATGTCCTCTAAGAAATCATTTATAGCTGACTGGGATGGTTGTGTAGTATGACTGTCTTGATTGAGGTTGTAAAGGGAACCATAATATTCGCTAAATGCGTTGGCAATGTTTTGGGGGTCAAATACTTTTTGCTTGGATGTGGGACTAATGATGTGGGGTATTTTGGTTTTAAAGCGTTGACCTTGTAATTTGCGAGCCAGTTCTTTTCCAGCTTTATTGCTGGTCGAATAGAATGACATTTTAAGTCGTCTTTCCCTGTGTTCGAAGGAATGGAGTAGTTCTAGTCTAAGGTCGTGTCGAAGAGCTGTCAATTTCGCACTAATATGGTAAGTAGGGTTTTTTTTATCTTGATCTTCAAGAGTTCTAATTTCTGTAAGAAGGGTATTAAGCCGTTGCTGCCTCTGCCTCCTAAGCCTTGTGGTTAGTTGAATGAATATACCTCGAATGTACGCCTTGTGGGCGTTCCAGAGTACAAATGGGTCAGTCGTGGAGGAGGAGTTGATCTGAAAATAATCAGACAAGTGGTTTTCTAGCAGTTTCTGAGTGGATGGGGATTGTATTACCTGAGGGTTAGCACGCCATATGTAGGCCCTGTTAGTAGGATAGTTATCTCCCAGGGTAAGGAGGACGGAAGCGTGGTCTGACCAGGTAATGTTATTGATTTTAATTTGAGTCACTTCTTGAAGCAACCACTTGTCCATCAGAATCAGATCAATCCTCGAATAAATGCAATGGCTATGAGAATAAAACATATAGTCCCGTTCGTTGGCATGTGTACACTGCCATGCATTCGAATAGATCATGAGATCTCAAAAAAAAAATTAAGAGAGGGAGATCTTTTGGAATGTTTCGAGGTAGAATCAATGCGTGGGTCTGGTGTAGCATTAAAGTCCCCACATAATATAAGGGAACCTTGTTGGAGTTTCTTCAGCTTTTTCATCAAGCCTTTCAGGAATTTAATTTGTTTGGTGTTGGGAACATAAACGTTCACTAGAGTGTAACGGGTAGAGTTAATGTCACATACAATAATGAGGTAACGACCCGCCGGATCAGATGTTTCAGAGTGGAGGTGGAAAGAAACAGAATCTTTAATAGCCACCATGACACCCCTTTGTTTCGCATTCATATTGGAGAAGAAGTAGTGTTGGAAGTTCTTATGAGAGCATCTTGGTGGGGCTGCTTGATGAAAGTGTGTCTCTTGGGTGCAGAGGATATCACATTGGGAAGAGTCTGCCTCTTTCCAAAGGGATGCTCTCTTGGCCGGGTGGTTTAGGCCATGTGCATTAATGGAGAGTAGTTTAACTGGCATATAGCAAATTGGAAATTATTTTGTGTGTCGAGGGTTGATAGTACTCATGCTTAAGGTGAGAGATGGCAGTCCACGTGGAGATGGATGACCGTTGTTCCAGGGCGATGCTTCTATTAGAATATTCCTCGGTTCGAGCAGGTGCTATGCAGAATCTGAAGGTTCTTCTCCATAAGATTATAGTTGGAAATGTCTCTGTTATTGGACGTTGATCCACAAAAACAAATAAGAAAATACAACAGAACAAGTTAAAAAAGAAAAAAGAATGGTTACAGGGTAAAAGGAGAATCCGCATGGGGATTCTTGATCCATATGCACTGTTCAGTAAGGTTGGGGGGTAATGGAAATATTTCCATGTGCGCCGTCACCGGGGGTTGTAAACACAAGGACTAGATGAATTGGTTAGGAGCGTTCCTTCATTTGACCAGCTTTCTTATCACTTTTTTTGTATGTCACCACCTGCCAGTCAGCCTGCATGTATGAGGGACTGTCAATTTGTATGGAAGTTGGAGGTGGTTCTGACAAAATTCCCCAGTGCCTGAGGGCATTCAGGCCTTCTTCCATGGTGGAGATGTTGGTAGTTGTACCGTTATACGTGATGGAGAGTGTGGCAGGGTATTTCCACTTGTGCAATATGTGGTGATTGCGTAGCGCTTTGGTAATGGTGGCTAGATTGCGACGTTTCTGGAGAGTGTGTCTAGACAGGTCAGGGAGCAGTTGTAGAGAGGTATATTGAGCTGGGCGTTGATCAGAGTTACAGAAAGCAACCAATATGGTTTCTTTGGCTCTGTAAAAGTGAAGCCGCAGCAAAACATCCCTGGGCACATCATCAGTTAAAAATTACGGTTTTGGTATTCTATGCACCCTATCCACTGTGAGCTCCAGTGCAGACATCGTGGGTAGTAAGGCATTGAATAGATCTTGGATGTATTGTGGTAATTGTGTCGCAGGGACTGATTCAGGGATACCTCTAATTTTAAGATTATTTCTCCTGGATCTATCTTCGAGGTCAGATAATTTATCTTTGATCCAGGAGAGTTCATCAGAATGAGTGGTATGAGCATCCACCATTTTGTTGAAAGAGGTTGCATGTGAGTCCAGGGCGCTTTCAATTTGATTTACCCTCTCTCCCAGTAGATGGACTTCTGCCTGACACTGTTTCACTGTGTGCAGCATATCATGATGTAAGGAGGACCGCAGGGACATTAACATGTCCTTTAGTACTGTGTCTGACACAGGCTGCCCTGAAGTAGGGAATCCAGCTATGGGATCTGGTACCTCTGAGGCCTGTTGTAGTGAAGGATTGTGGGCGCTCACCTCCATGCTATGCTGCAGCCGGATCTCATGTGGTGAAGCCGTTCGTTGTCTGGATTTGACAGGGCTTCTAGTAGTGGGGGTGGATGCCGCCAAGGAGGATCCGCTGGGCAGATTCCCCAGATCGGTGCCGCTGTGTCTAGGCGGAGAGGCCGTGGCTGCGGTTTTGTCTGTGCCGTTCTCCGGCCGGGTGCCATTTTGGTGAGGCCGCGCCGAATTAGAATAGTAGCTCGGCAGCTTACGGAGCTGCGGCGGAGGTTCCTTCCTTCTCCTCGGCATCTCGGACGATGGTGCCGGCTCTGTGGGGTCGGATGTGCTCGGATAGCGCTTCGTAGGGCTCCGATGCTAGTGGATTCCCCCGGTGAAGTGGCGGAGCTCAGAAGCTAAGCGGCCATCTTCGGGCTCAGACGCCACGCCCCCACAGGTTTTTTCTTTATTGACTTTGTTGTACATACAATACACTTGTAGCATTCATCAGAAAATTGTCAGTTTCAAAAAGATTGAGAGTATTACAAAGTGTATTTTGGGAAAGGGGTTTAAAGAACAATTTTAAAGACAGACGTTTTTCTTAGTTTTCTATAACAGTTCTGACACATTGCACTTGTGACACTAACTTATATTGACAGCAGTAGTGTCATTCCTATAACGTATGGGTTAAACCTTTTTAACCTTAAGACCTCTTTTACATGGGGGGCTGTAAAAAAAAAAATGTGGTAGAACCATAATGTCCACCATACAGCTAGTAAGGGCTGTTCAATTGCTGTGGCTGTTGAATAGACAGGCGACATCGTCTGCCAAACTCGCATAATCAACACATGTGAGAACCAACACGTGTGAACCTAGCTTTAGAATGAAATCAAATTTGCAACTGCATGTTAAAAAATGTATATTATTTATGATACACTAAGTAACTATGCAGAATCACCTAGCCAATGCCTTACAATAGAATGGTAATGGATCTCTTCAGCAACTTTTTATCCATTAAGGTAAATTCCCTTGCTCATTGCAGACAAAATTATCTTTACACATATGTAACTGAACCAACTTTTGACAACTATCTTATTCATAACATGACAGACAAGCAACCAACATTTTCAAGATAGAAAGACCACAAGTAGCAAGCATTCATTAGTAAATAATAAACAGATTTACTGGTTAATTGTAGCGATAGGCTATTATACTCCCATGTATTGTTAAGCTGTGTATCAGGGAAATAGGGTATATCATTTCTTTATATGATGTTAACATTAATAGGTTTGCACAATATATTAAACGAAGATTAAAAAGTTAGTAGTAAGGGAAGTCATAGTATATTTTTGGTGAGCACATAGTTCCTGTTATTATAATGTTTAACTTAAAGTAATTTAAATGTAATTTATATTTAATTTTTCATGCTTTCATGCTGGATGTATGATATTTATATGATGGAAATGCATTTTCCGATAGACATGTTCCTCCTCTAGTAGATATAGCATGCTACCGAAGACAGCGTTGCTGCCAACCAAGCACTAAGCTAAAATCTTAGTCTCACAGGGAGGGTATTGTGTTCAGTTCAATTAGCCAGACATGACTGGTGACTTAAGCCTAGTACACACGGGCTGAATGTCGGGCGGCATCGGCAGGTTCAATAGAAACCGGACGACATTCGGCCAGTGGCTGAGAGCACTGGCTAAAGTGTTCTGGCGGAGGGGACGTCCCTCTGTCAGAACACAATAGAACAGCAGGGGGAATTGCTGTACTAACATTGGATAGTTAGTACAGCGGCTCCTTCCGAGCTGTCAGTTTTTTTTTCATTCAACCCTGCTGGGTAGAAGGAAAAAAAACTACTAGTGTGTACTAGGCTTTACACGGAGACCTAGGCCACAGCCACTGTCCAGTACTTCTAAGCAAAGTAGTGGCTGCATATTTAATGAGCTAATGTGGTTGGTACATATCACATAACTTATGGTTCAGCGCAAAAGGTTGGATGCTTAACTAATACAACTGTACACTAATACAGTATTTACACATATAACTACAGATATACCTCACACTATCCTTATAATACAGAAACATATTAGCCATACACCATATATACTGTATACATTGTACAGTGTCTTGAAAAAGTATTCATACCCCTTGAAATTTTCCACATTTTGTTATGTTTCAACCAAAAACTTAAATGTATTTTATTGGGATTTTATGTGATAGACCAACACAAAGTTGCACATAATTGTGAAGTGGAAGGAAAATGATAAATGTTTTTAAAATTGTTTTACAAATAAATATCTGAAAAGTGTGGGGTGCATTTGTATTAAGCCCTTTTTAATCTGATACCCCTAACTAAAATCTAGTGGAACCAATTGCCTTTAGAAGACACCTAATTAGTAATAGAGTGCACCTGTGTGTAATTTAATTTCAGTATAAATGCAGCTGTTCTGTGAAGGCCTCAGAGGTTTTTTAGGGAACCTTAGTAAACAAACAGCATCATGAAGGCCAAGGAACACACCAGACAGGTCAGGGATAAAGTTTTGGAGAAGTTTAAAGCAGAGTTAGGTTAAAAAAAAAATATCCCAAACTATGAACATCTCACAGAGCACTGTTCAACCCATCATCCGAAAATGGAAAGAGTATGGCACAACTGCAAGCCTACCAAGACATGGCCATCCACCTAAACCAGGGGTCTCAAACTGGCGGACCCCCAGCTGTTGCAAAACTACAAGCCCATGAGGCATTGCAAGGCTGACAGTTACAAGCATGACTCCCACAGGCAGAGGCATGATGGGACTTGTAGTTTTGCAACAGCTGGAGGGACGCCAATTTGAGACTCCTGACCTAAACTGACAGGCTGGGTAAGGAGAGCATTTATCAGAGAAACAGCCAAGAGGCTCATGGTAACTCTGAAGGAGCTGCAGAGATCCACAGCTCAGGTGGGAGAATCTGTCCACAGGACAACTCTTAGTCATGCACTCCACAAATCTGACCTTTATAGAAGAGTGGTAAGAAGAAAGCCATCCTTGAAAGAAAGCCATAAGAAGTTCAGTTTGCAGTTTGCAAAAAGCCATGTGGGGGACACAGCAAACATGTGGAAGAAGGTGCTCTGGTCATACATGACCAAAATTGAACTTTTTGGCCTAAAAGCAAAATGCTATGTGTGGCAGGAAAAATAACACTGCACATTACCCTGAACACACCATCCCCACCATGAAACATGGTGGTGGCACCATCATGTTGTGGGGATGCTTTTCTTCAGCAGGGACAGGAAACTGGTCAGAGTTGATAGGAAGATGGATGGAGCCAAATACAGGGCAACAGGGCAATCTTTGAAGAAAACCTGTTATGCCGCGTACACACGAGCGGACTTCTCGTTGGACTGAACTCTGACGGTTTTTTTCGACGGAGTTCCGATGGAGTTCCGCTGAAACGGACTTGCCTACACACGATCACACCAAAGTCCGTTCGTTTAGAACGCGATGACGTACAACGGGACTAGAAAAAGGAAGTTCAATAGCCAGTAGCCAATAGCTGCCCTTGTGTCGTTCTTGGTCCGTCAGACTAGCATACAGACGAGCGGATTTCCCGTCGGAAAGATTTGAAACCTGTTCTATTTCTAGGTCCGTCAGAATTTTCAAAAGAAATGGTCCGATGAAGCTCACACACGATTGGAATGTCCGACGGAATGGTTCCGTCTGACCTTTTCTGCCGGAAAGTCCGGTCGTGTGTACGCGACATTAGAGTCTGCAAAAGACTTGAGAATGGAGCAGAGGTTCACCTTCCAGCAGGACAATGACCCTAAACATACAGCCAGAGCTACAATGGAATTGTTTATATTCATGTGTTAGAATGGCCCATTCAAATTCCAGACCTAAAATTGCTGTTCACAGATGTTCTCCATTGAATCTAACAGAGCTTGAGCTATTTTGCAAAGAAGAATGGGCAAAAATATCACCCTCTAAATGTGCAAAGACGGTAGAGACATCCCCAAGAAGACTTGCAGCTGTAATTGCAGCGAAAGGTGGTTCTACAAAGAATTGACTCAGGGGGGCTGAATACAAATGCACGCCACACCTTTTACATATTTATTTGTAAAAAAATTGGAAAACCATTTATCATTTTCCTTCCACCTCACAATTATGTGCTACTTTGTGTTAGTCTATCACAAAAAATCCCAATAAAATACATTTACGTTTTTGGTTGTAACATGACAAAATATGGAAAATTTTGAGGGGTATAAATACTTTTTCAAGGCACTGTATGTAAAAATGGACAGTAAATGTGAACTACTGGTTTACCTGGTAGTATCCACACATGCATGTCTCATACTGTATATTGTTCAGATGGTCAAAATACTGCTGATGCCCTTCTTTCAGTTATAAGCATGCTCTTGTACTTTTGTTGAAGTGCAAGTGCAAGTGCAGCAGTGAAAAAAATGTAAGTATGCTCAGTACAAACACCAGTCCATTGGCATCATATTTAATACTAGATCAGTGCCCATAGGTTGTATCATGTTGTATCAGCCTGAGTTGCTCAGGAGAGACAAAGTATACAAACAGCTCATAAGAAACAAATAGGATTAATTTTAAAAACTATTTATGATATGAGCCGATTTTCCCATACATACACACATTTTGCACTTCCTTATTGGCATCAATATTACTTTTCTCTATTAGGGATAAAAATTTAGGTTCACTGCTACCTTAACTATGCAGTAAATCCATCAGGTTAGGGATTTACGGTCCTGGTGAAGGAGTAATTTTGCCAGGCAAATGTCTTTTATCTCATCATGTACCACTGGACCTTCGAATCATGGCCAGCAAGCTTGTAAGGGCATATAATGGGGCTTTTACATAGACAGTTTAAAAGAAGGGGGCACAGAGCAGTCATAGACTTGAGGCATCATTTTCCATTAGGCTGGTTGTACAGAAGTTGATCGATAAATCATAGATGGATCAAAATTCAGCTAGTCCCTTCTGCTAAATTGGCCCAATTTTGAAACATTTATGGTCTGCTTTAGTCTAACAAATAAGTAAAAAAACAATATAATTCAGAACATAAGGTTAAACCCTGAACATGGACTAAAAAGTAACTTGAGTTCATTTTCCATCTTGTTCATCTGACTTCCTTCAGTCTCCATCTTATCTGCTTACTTTTTTTCTTGTAAACAATAATTACTTGAATAATATTGAATTATATTTTATAAAAGGTATCATATAAAATCGTATAAAATTATTTTGTTAATTAAATTTACTGGGAATTGTATTGGCAAATTAGTGGAACGTACCCAATAAAGCCATAAAATCAGAAGAACTGTGTCCTGTGATTCGTATAGGTGACATACTGTATGTTCAGATATTTATGCATGAGGAATTATTCCAAGTCCAACATAAACCAGCAAACTCGAAGAAAGAGATGAGGGTTGGATTGTGGTAATGAAGCCAGGTAGGAAAGTAAAGGTAAAAAAAAAAAAAAAAAGAAGAAGCAAGGTTAATGTTTGGAGGTTCTAAGTAGTTTTCTAAAAAAAATGCTGATTTTAACAAGTGTATGAAAAAAAAAAATTGCCCCAGTCAACAAGGGGTTAACCTTTTTTTCCACTTCCTAAATGTACTATCATTGATGCCATGGGACTCCTCCGGTGTAGAGTTTCCTTTATAAATGTGTCTTCTATATCTATTGTTGTTTTCAGCAGAACCCAATTTGTATGGTTTTCCTGAGATATAAAATTATATGTATAGATAGCCTTGCCAACTGTAATCTATATCAATATACACTTTCAGATATACTAACATCACTGTGTACTGTGCCGAAATATTAAGACATAAATCCAAAACATTAAAATAAAATGTCTATCCATGCAAGGTGGTGATTGCTTATGTGTAATCACTCCCCATTATACAGTATATTATTATCCAATTCCTTGCTGTGCATGCTGTGCACCGCAAATATTGTGTGTAATCCTCAACCATCCAAAATTCTCACTCACCAGATAACCATCAATTATCGTGATCATCCAATCCACCTGGGATCCTGTGTCCACTATTATGATCTCCCCTCTCACACAGTCATGTAATAAGAGAGTATAAAAAATATCCAGTGTAAAAATGCCAATTTACATATAAAAATACCCTCTGATCAGCACTAAGTCTGTCCAGCAATCTGTATCTGTGACTGAATGACTGAAGTTTCACTTTTATATATTACATTAACCCCTTCTAGTGTGGTCTGCTCTATTCTTTCACAATATAAACTCCAATTGGTAAGACTTTAATTGCCCTAGTTGTGATTAGTCTCTTGCATACGTTAATATCAGTATGATTCCCTAGTGGTAATTGCAATATGTAAGCCCTTATGGGTCAATGAAAAAGCGGAGATAGGGTGGCTGGATAAACTTTTACAACATCAAAACCCCTTGAAATACATCATACATAATCTCATTCTAATTTCATATAAACTCATTTTAATTGCATATATATTTTTTGGTGTTAAGGAAATATTGCAGGAGCATACTGCAAGCAGAAGTATTTAGAGATTATATTTTTCCAACCAGATGGGTTGGGATATAGAATCGGTAGTAATTGCATCATTTTATATAATTTTAAATTGGAATGAATAGGTTATGTATGATGTATTTCAGGGGGTTTTGATGTTGTAAAAGTTTATCCAGCCACCCTATCTCTGCTTTTTACATTGACCCATAAGGGATTATATATTGCCATTACTACGAGGGAATTATACTGATATTAACGTAGGTAATCGTCAGTATAATCGTTATTTGTAAAAAATTTTGAAAACAATTTATCATTTTCCTTCCACTCACAATTATGTACCACTTTGTATTGGTCTATTACATAAAATCCCAATAAAATACATTTACATTTTTGGTTGAAACATGACAAAATGTGGAAAATTTCAAGGGGTGTGAATACTTTTTTAAGGCACTGAAGTCATAAATTGTATAACACTTTCCAGTTTACAGTTCCTTATGCGGGCTCTCTACTGCTTTGCAGTTGTCAACCTCATCTTTTTCATATACATTGCTTCATTTGAAGGGTAACAAATTCTGTGATTTTGTCAATCATTTTGTCTAATGTAACAACTGTACACAGTATATAAAATTGTATCATCCTGCAGTTACATTAAGGCTGGTTCACACCAGCATGTGGTGCAGGAAAGGTGCGTTTCCTGCACGCCTCTCAAAACTCAATGCCTGCGCAATCTGCTGCGGGTGCCAAAATATTCTTATAACACACTTAACGCTTAAGTAGCTTTCTAGCAATATTAAACTGTCAGTAGGAGCCTTGCACACTATACAAGAGCAACATAAACTAGAAAGCATGAAAGAAAAAACATGTAGAAAAAAAGGAAAAGAAAACTTTATTAGTGCCTGCGCACAAATTCAAGACCTGAAGCTTCCTCAGTTGTTTAACGTTCTCTCTTTTCTATCCAAAAAGGTTGGCAAAATAATATATTTTAATTTGTATCAGACTTGTTTTTGTTCAGTCGTTTATTTGTGTTTGACCCCTCGTGACCTCATGGACAATAGCGCACCAGGCTTTTTTGTCCTCCACTGCCTCCCGAAGGTTGCTTAACTTCATGTTCATTGTTTCGATTAAGCTAGCTATCCATCTTGTTTTCTATCATCCTCTTCTCCTTTTCCTTCCATGTTTCCCAGCATCAGGGACTTTTCCCTCTTCACATTAGGTGACCAAAGTATTCGAGTTACAGCTTCAGGATCTGTCCTTCCACTAAATATTCAGGGTTGATTACCTTCAAGATTGACTGGTTTGATTTTCTTACCATCCAAGGGACTTTCAAGAGTCTTCTCCAATGCCATAGTTCTTATGGTCCAACTTTCACAGCCATAGGTTACTAGTGGGAATACCATAGCTTTGACTATATGGCACTTTGTTGGTAAGGTGATGTCTCTGCTTTTTATAGTGTTGTCTAGGTTTGCCATTGCTTTCCTCCCAAGAAGCAAGCGTCTCTTAAATAAATGATAAAATGATTTGCGCATTGGTCCAAATCATTTGGTGGAGAGGGGATTATGGTGTGAGGTTGTTTTTCAGGGGTTGGGCTTGGTCCTTAGTTCCAGTGAAGGGAACTCTTAAGTCATCCGCATACCAAGACATTTTGGACAATTTTATGCTCCCAACTTTGTGGCTACAGTTTGGGAATGGCCTCTTCCTGTTCCAACATGACTGCGCACCAGTGCACAAACAAGGTCCATAAAGACATGGATGAGCGAGTTTGGGGAGAACACCTTTGGGATGATTTAGAGCAGAGACTGCAAGCCAGGCCTTCTCATCCACATCAGTGCCTGACTTCACAAATGTGCTTCTGGAAGAATGGTCAAACATATCCCATAGACACACTCCTAAACCTTGAGGACAGCCTTCCCAGAAGAGCTGAAGCTGTTATAGCTGCAAAGGGTGGGCCAACTCCGTATTGAAGCCTACGGACTAAGACTGGGAGGCCATTAAAGTTCATAAGTGTGTAAGGGCAGGCATCCCAATACGTTTGGTAATATAGTGTGGGTAAATATGATTGTTTATTTTTTTCAAATCCAACACTTTTCTTTTAAATATGGTAGAAATCCCTATTAGAAACAAAACCAAGCAAAATGAAACAGTATAACTTATATGTAAACATTAACAATATTCATAGGGGTAATCTGCCTGGCTTTACATTTAAAAAGTCAAAACAGCATGACAAAATGTGTTGCATGAATAGTGTAACCAGGTGCTTAGCTAGGAATGGAGTGAGAGAAACACTGGCTGCAGCTGCTCTCTGTAGCTGCTGCCCAGGGGGGTGAATTGGTTAACAGCTGTATCAGCAAGGGGAGGGAACTGCTGAGCAAGAAGAGTTCAATAGACTGAGTCAAGCAGCACTGAACTGTGGGAACTGTAGTCCAGAGGAGAGCGACTCTACTGTAAAGAGTTTTTGAACTGCATTTCACAGGGAGAGATTGCTAAGAGGAGGGGAAAGAGCTGCATTTTCTCACGCTGTACAGGACACAGCTTCCTCTTGCCATGAATGAACCCAAAGAGTGCGCATTTCCTGTCCAGTGTGTACCATAACCGCTGCATAATAGCAGCCCCCTCAGCGGGATCCGGAGTGCTGAGTCCAAATGTGTCGACAGCCAGAGTCACCTGGGTGCAGAGCAAAGAGTGGGCTAAGCTCTGTATGTGACTGGATGGTGAGCTGCAATATCGCTGGGACTGGTGAGCTGCTTCTGTGGGATGTACTATCTTCTGTGCGAGAGAGTGAGCCTTTTAGGAACTGACCATACAGTCATCTTATTGCTGCCTGAAGGCTAGACTGGGACCATTCTCATGTGCACCAACGGTATGACAGAGAGGGGAGGGAGAGAGAGAGAGAGAGAGAGAGAGAGAGAGAAAGGAAGGGGGGGAGTGAGAGAAAGGGAGAGGGAGGGGGAGAGACAGGAAAAACAGAGGGGGGGAGAGGAAGGGAATAGAGGGAGCCGGGAGAGAGGGGGGAGGACAGTTATCCATGTCATGATGTCATGCCTGCTGTTCCATCTGTCCCCCATCCAGTGTCCCCAGGCTGCAGGGCAACTTTCAGAAGGTATGGAGGGTTAGTGAGCTGCTCTGATCAGACCGCATAATAAAGATCTCCAGGCTGCAGTGCCCAGCTTACATTGTCCATACCACTACTGTGCCATTTCTTCTCCCACTCTCTTCTCATTTCTGTTTGCAGTGAAATGTGACCAGGTTGGAAAGGGGGCATGTTACAGCACTCACTGGCTGAAGAGGCAGGGGGAGGCAGAACAGTTGCCTCATGAGTCCCTCCCTCCTGCTCATGCTGGACAACCCAGTATAAATGGTGTTAGGCTGAACTACGCTATTGGCTGCTGACTACTGACTGTGCAAACCAAAAGAGTTGCTACTTTTGCAGACAATAAGAAATTCCTTTCATGGACATTCACGGTCAGGAGTAAAAATCACAGATTTTTACAAACTGTTGATAAATTATCGGAAGGTTGGCAACCCTGGTAGGATTAACAATACAGAGTCAGAAAGGTAAAAAATATGCATACAGTACACAGCAATGTTTGACAAATTATAAGGCTGTGCAAACTGGAGTTCCTCAGAGCAATATCTCTGCGACTTAATCAGAGCTCTTCATGCCAACACAATTCAATCTCTAAATGGCTCTATAGTAACAAAGACTAAAAAAAAATCACCAGCTACAGTACAGTACACACACAGCTACTTGCACTTATGCTAACAGACAGTGTACCTCACAGTAAAGTCTAGGCCAGGTCTAGCAACACAGGAGTGTAGCTGGAGAGATCTCATGGCTGGAAACACAGACTAGTATCTGAAGGAGTCCCAAGGCTTGTAAAACTGGCGAGCAGTTGGAGATGCAGGGCAACCTTAGTTGAGACACTGTACTTTGGTAGCAACTGAATCTCTCTACAGTGTCTGGGTCTTCCCTAAAAGCTTTATGCTATTGAGATCCTGCCTGACTTGCCCATACGGGGTTAAAGGAGCCTGCATCTGCCTCTGAGCATGGTGAGTAAAGGAGCACTCTGTGTCACAGTCAGGGGTCGGGCTCAGGGATCAGTAGATAAAGTAGTAGAGAGGCTCCCACTGACCAATAGGCAAGGTATACAAGCAGGTCGATGACACAGGTTCACCTGAAGTATGGAGTCTAAGCACTAACCAGTATTCATCAGAGCTTCTGATGGTGGAGATGGGTTTTGCTGCATGTTAGTACCAGGTGGCGGGCCTCAGGATCGTCTCAGCAGGAGGTGAGCAAGCTGGGGCCCAGTAGCAGATATAGCAGGTAGGGATCAAGCAGAAGAATAGTCAGTGAACAAGCCAAATGTTGGTATCAAGTGGTTGCAGGTTGGGATCAGGCAGAAGCATAATCAAGGAAAAAGCCAAAGGTGGTTAACGAGTGGTAGTGAACCTACGGTGGCAGCAGGAGTAACAAGAGCAAGATAATGGCTGGAGAGAGCACAATAATCTGGCAAACAGGAACTGCAAAGACGTGGCTTCAATAGAAGATTCATGGGAGGAGCAAAAGGCTTAAGAGAAACAAGAAACAAGGCAAGGTTGCCAAATTAATCAAGGATAGCTCCCGTGGCAGTCTGAAGAATCCACTTCCATGATAAAAGGTAGTTCAGGATGTACCAATATTGGTGCAGAAGTGAAAACAGTCTTTAGCTTACTAAAGGCAGTCTGTGCCTCAGGTGACCACAGGGTCACCTGAGGCACCCCTTTCTTTGTCAGCTGCGTATTTGGTGCTATCGCCTTAGAGAAGATTCTTATTCATTTTCTTTAGAAGCTGGCAAATCCAACAAATCTCCTTAACATTTCTGGGGCAGGTCAATCCACCACTAGTTTGAACTGGATCTGAGTTCATTCAAACTCACATTTCTTCTTTCAAAGACACTGAAAACATGCTTGTTATGCTTTTCCGGGTTATCAGAGAAGATGAGAATATCATCCAGATAAGCAATCGCAAAATGGTCCAAGAGATCCTGAAAAACATTATTGATGAAGTGTTGAAAGCACTGCAAAGACTAAAAGGCATAACAAAGGATTTAAAATACCCATATCTGATTCTAAAGGCAGTTTTCCATTCATCTCCTTGATGAATACAGACAAGGTTATATGCTTCCTGTATGTCTAGGTAAGTGGGTAATGGTTTTTAATAGTGATTTTTATCAAATCCCTGTAATCAATGCATGGATGCGAGGTGGACCTTTTTTCAACAAAGAACAGGGCTGCTCCTGCAGGAGACGTTGGGGTTGATTTGCTAAAGCTGTGCACCTTGTTTATAGGTGCACAGAAGGTCGCAATGTAGATTTTGCCATTCATCAAGGCCTTTGACAGCGAGTAGATTTGGTATTCATGAAACTGCCTAAATCGCACACGAGGGAGTTGAACTGGCCTATTCTGAAGAGGCGCTAAGACTATAGAAATCAAAGTTACAAGTATTTTCTCAAAAAACACAAACAGTATAATCTGTGAAACATAAAGGGGTTAACATAGAATGTAAAAAAGAAAAACTTTTCTTAATTAAGGCGTTTGTTACCCCAACACTTCATATTCCATGTTTTACAAGGTGATCGTTTATAACACTCTAAGTTGTAAGCAGAAAATTTCTGAGACTGCAAGTGCACCAATATAGCACTGACGGCCAGTAATGCACTACGCATGTGCAGACCACAGCAAAACGCCTAAACGTGCAACTTTAACTGCGAGTGCACCTGACTTTCGTAAATGTGAATCATCGCAGACAAAGTTGAATGCATTGTTAAGGCGCATGGCAGTCTGAGACATACATTTAATTCCGATGTGAATATTTACAGTTATTTCCTTTGATTTTATGTGCTATTGAAATCTAATAACTGTTATAGGTTCTTTAATTTCCTGAAATCTCTATTTTACCTTATTTTTTCTACATGCAGTACTTTTAGACTTTTACTAATTTCAATTTTACCATTGGAAATATTAAATACCATAACTTCCGAAATCTGTGACAAAATTTAATTTTCCAGCATACATACAGTACATGTATTATTTTTATCTGCGCACAACATTACATTTTATTTTCCTGGTGCCTTCATGGCAGCATAAACATTATTGGTTGCTCCGCCCTTATCCTGCCCACAGGACCAATAAAACTCTATAAAAGAAAGTGACACGGGATCAAGGACATGGAAATGGGGCAATTATATCCCCGGGATTTTAACGGTGCTGAAGATAATTGAAAGTAACTCAAACTACAAAGAATATATATATATATATATATATATATATATATATATATATATATATATGCAACTAAACAAGTTATATAAAAAAACAATTTTTATTTGGAAAAATACACATAATCACATATAATTAAAAAAGGACATCCACTTTATCAAACGGCACACAAGGCCCATCATTTGATGAATACCAATTTGCGACTCAACATGTTTCGCTCAACTTCTTGAGCTTCATCAGGAGTTTATGGTACATAAATGGTCTCAACTGTGGATGACAGAGAAAATATGGGTATAAACCAACGGGTTAAATGCAAACCATGCTACCAGTGCATGGATGAAAAACAATAGTTGCATATGGTTGTTACAAAGATTACATCAATATTGTTGATAAATATTCATAAGGATTATTACACCATGACAATCAAATCTCAATGTTTGGACATAATATTAAAAAGACATATATGGATTCACAAAAATGTAAATACAACTATCTTACCAAGCCTGTTTAAAAAAGAAGAAAAAGCACTGTGCATTGATTGTGACGTCAGACGCCACCGCGATGGATGGGACTATATGTAGCGGCCTCGTAGCCGCCACCCCTCTGTCAGAGGCTTCTTGGTATAAGGGGAGGTGGTGCTTTCCCTCCCCGTCCCTGCTGGCCCATTCATCCCACCACGCTCAGGTAACCTTGATTGCTTATCCGTTCAAGACTTGTGTACCCTGCATGAGGAAAAGGCCGTTTATTGATACCTGTCATCTTTTTCTGCAGCATATGTGCACTGCTGGGTTCTGGTAGTTTGATTAATCCAGTCTGTAAGCAGCTGTCATCGTATTTGAGACCTGCAAACAAATGACTCTATATCCTGATTAGCCTTGGTAAGGCCCTCTACCAATACTCACTGTTGATTCAATTCAAGGTAATTCCCTATTCCTTATTGAACCCTTCAGAATGTTTTAGGTATCAAATTTACTCTATCTGGCCTTTTAACTTAGTTTCATCTTTAGTTATAGATTCCCTATATTTATTTTGCAGTGTTTTACCACAACTCTTTACACTAGTCCCTCTGTGACCATTATATGTGGGAGGTACTGGTATCGGAAGACCCGCTCAATATTGGAAAGTTGACATTCTGCGTTCCTATATTCACAATCAATGCACAGTGCTTTTTCTTCGTTTTTAAACAGGCTTGGTAAGATAGTTGTATTTACATTTTTGTGAATCCATATATGTCTTTTTAATATTATGTCCAAACATTGAGATTTGATTGTCATGGTGTAATAATCCTTATGAATATTTATCAACAATATTGATGTAATCTTTGTAACAACCATATGCAACTATTGTTTTTCATCCATGCACTGGTAGCATGGTTTGCATTTAATCTGTTGGTTTATACCCATATTTTCTCTGTCATCCACAGTTGAGACCATTTATGTACCATAAACTCCTGATGAAGCTCAAGAAGTTGAGCGAAACATGTTGAGTCGCAAATTGGTATTCATCAAATGATGGGCCTTGTGTGCCGTTTCATAAAGTGGATGTCCTTTTTTAATTATATGTGATTATGTGTATTTTTCCAAATAAAAATTGTTTTTTTATATAACTTGTTTAGTTGCATATATATATATATATATATATATATATATATATATATATATATATATATTCTTTGTAGTTTGAGTTACTTCCAATTATCTTCAGCACCGTTAAAATCCCGGGGATATAATTGCCCCATTTCCATGTCCTTATATATTGTCTGATTTGGGATGTGGTGCTTTAGGGAAAACTGTTCTCTGTCCTCTATATACTAGACACGGGATCAAGGTTTTGCCAGCCCCTGCCTCACCCATATGGTGCCGCCATTTAGGTTCATATTCTCCTGATATGAGGTCCCACCACTTGGGCTGCTAAATGGCCTAATGAGTGGGGGAGCCCATTTTTCTATGGTCAATTTTGGGGCATAGATGGAAGGACTCACTGTTTGGTCCTTATGGCAGCACTCCGGCTCCCTTTTTTCCTCCTTTCTCTGTCTGTTCTTCAGTCTGTGGTGTTGCTGCCTCCTTCTGGGGAAGCTATAGGGTAATCATCCTTTTCTGGAGGCAGGAATCCTATGCAGCCGGGTTCAGGGGCTTGATTACCTCAGGCGGTGCTTCCTGCCCTCTTACTTATTTAAACTGCTGCTTCAGTGCCTTGTCCGCATGTTGATTCACCTACCCATTCACCAAAAAAGTGTCAAAAAGTAATAAAAACACAGAGAAAGTTTTGGACAATTCCACAAAAACAGTGTGGTAATACAGTTGTGGATCTTATATAATTTTTTTACACACATTATTAGCTAAAGTATTCAGGTTATCATAAGCAGCAGTACCTTCACTATATATATCATTTTTTGGGATAAACGCAAATATATATCTTTTACAATAAAATACCAATGTACAGTCGAAAAACCCATCAACATGTTATACACCAAGATGTTGGTTTATTTTAAAACCTTAAAAACACATGTGAATATGCTTTGAGTAAAATGTTTTTTACTAAACAATGTGTGGCTTATTATTTAAATGCTCAATACCAGTGTATTTGTTAAGTTGTTGTAGTTACAGTGACAATGTGCTCTTAAATGTGGCCAACTCCGTAAATTTTTTGGCCTCCAAAAAATTAAAGTTGAAAAGCCATAATGTTTGTGAAATTCATGCATTAGATCCATTAAGAACAAAAACATTGTGTGTGTAGCAGACCCACAGCACACCATAATAGTTAGCTGATGAAGCGATTGTCATCTCGTGTAGCAAATAAGGTATGTTTGAACTATTGTAGCAAGTGGCCAAAATAATAGGATTTTTATAACAGCTTACCTGTAAAATCCTTTTCTTGGCGTACATCACGGGACACAGAGCACCATAGTAAATCACTATGTGGGTATATTGGCACCTCCAGGTGATGGACACTGGTATACCTAATACAGGAAGTTCACTCCCTATATAACCCCTCCTCCTATCTGGAGTACCTCAGTTTTTGTAGCAAAGCAATATACCTAAACCCCAGAAAGATGGGAGGGACCTCTGTGTCCCGTTATGTACTCCAAGAAAAGGATTTTACAGGTAAGCTGTTATAAAAATCCTATTTTCTTTATCGTACATCACGGGACACAGAGCACCATAGTAATCACTATGTGGGATGTCCCAAAGCAATGCTATTTGAGGGGAGGGAGACACAACCCGTAGGGCACCCCCAGACTTGAGGACCTATACTACCGCCTGCAGCACACTGCGCCCAAAGGCGATGTCCTCATGCCTTCTTACATCCACCTGATAAAACTTGGTGAATGTATGTACTGAAGACCAAGTTGCGGCCTTACAGATCTGAGACATGGAGGCCTGTTGACGCACTGCCCAAGAAGCACTAACCGCCCTGGTAGAGTGCGCTTTGACTTGAAAAGGTGGAATCTTACCCCTTAAATCATAAGTCTGAATTATAATTTGCCGAATCAACTTAGTGACAGTGGATTTTGACACTGCCTGTCCTTTCTTAGGACCCTCTGGCAGTACAAACAAGACATCAGTCTTCTGGATCTGAGCAGTCGTCTTTAAATAGAAATGGAAGGAACTATGTATTAACCATGGTATAGCAGTCATGACACTGATAGTGGAAGAGGAAAAAATCCAAATGATAGAACTCAGGAATAAAATAGAGGAAAGCGCCAAAAAGTTAGACTTATTAAAAGAAGAGGAGGAATTTTCAAAACAAAATGAATTTTTAAAAAAAGAAATAGAAAAAGTACAACAGAATTTAAAGGCAACCAAACAATCAAAATACAGAAGAGATACTCAGGATTTTGAGAGAGATCAGGCTTTCGATCTAACGATCAGAAGAGGGAGAAGTGGTTCAAATCGAAGAGGATCTAGATCTCAGTCACGTAGTAGACGAGAAAGATCCCCTTCCACAGCAGAAGAAAATGACAATAGTAAAACAGTGACTTTTTTAGAGGAGGAGGGGGTGGGAGAAAAAATAATAAAAAATACCCCCGTAATGAGCAACCTATCCCAAAAGAAACAAAACCAAAGCAAAAAGCAACTAGAGAACATCTCAAGACAACAAACAGGCGGCTCACGGACAAGAAGTCAAAATCGCTAAAAGACCCAATTAATGACAATATGACAGGAGAGGATAAGACTGTCATCAACTTATCCTCATTTCCTCTAGCAGAGAGACACATTCAGCTGTTACAACATGGAATGTCTTTTTCACCAGTGAGCTCCATGGATGAGTTTACCGTTTACAAAGATGTGGTATTATACCTCAGAAAAGTGTTTTTTAGATCACTATACGAACAAAACGAACCCATGGAATCGCACAATGGTGACTTTGAGGATGAAGATCAGAATGCGATCGACATCCTCAACTCTCTACTAGAGGAAAATGAGAATCCACAAACAAGTTTTCCCACTAGGAGATCAGCAAATCTCAACATAAGATCTATAAAAATGCCATCGCTAGGAAAAAACAAATGGTTAGGTATGTTTCTGGAAATGGTCCAGGCAGATTTAGAAGAAATTCCTTGGAAACAGATAGGCCATGACAACCTCACCCCAACAGAACGACAGGCGTTAAAGGAACTCAAAGAGGCAAAACAAATCATAATTAAGAGAAGTGATAAGAGCGGCAACATCGTCCTAATGGATGATGAAGACTACGAAAAAGAAGCCAAACGCCTCTTAGGGGATCTGAATACTTACCTAAAACTAGATCATGACCCCTTTCCACGGGTTGTCCGAGAATTGAATAGCAGACTGGACGATGCAGTGGAGGTGGGGTTATTAACAAAGAAGGAGTTTGAATATCTCTCAGTTGATGACTATAATATCCCCACTTTCTACTGCATCCCAAAAATCCACAAATCCCTGGGAAAACCTCCAGGGAGACCAATTGTGTCTGCTATCCGAGGACCCCTGGACAGAGTAGGAAAGTATCTGGATTCCCTACTAAAAACAATGGTAAACGAATTAAAATCGTTCGTACAAGATACACGTCATGTATTAGCCAAAATCGCAGATCTGAGAATCACAGAGGAAGCATGGTTGGTAAGTATCGATGTAGAATCATTGTACACTTCGATACCACACAGTTGGGGATTAGCAGCAGCTAGAAGATTTCTGGAGAAAAATTTTCCAGAATTCGGGCCTCAAAATGAATTTCTCATTGAACTTCTGGAATTTGCGCTACAGCACAATTTCTTTCAGTTTTCAAGTAAGTTCTATCGACAGATAAAGGGCACCTCAATGGGAGCAGCATGGGCACCAGCCTACGCGTGCCTTCATTTGGGATACTGGGAGGAAGAGGAAGTGTATACCCATCCTTTGTACCTCAGCCACGTGCATACGTGGCTGAGGTACATAGATGACGTGCTGGTCGTGTGGGTAGGTGACTTACTGTCTCTGCATGAGTTCATCGCAGAACTCAATGTTAATCAACGTAACATAAGGCTGACCTACACATATGACCAGCACCAACTGCCATTTTTAGACCTAACTATTAGACTTGAGGAGGGTAAAATAAACACCTGCACCTATCGGAAACAGACGGCAGCAAATACACTATTGAGAGCAGACAGCCATCATCCCCCCTGGCTTAAAAATGGAATCCCTACAGGACAGTTCATAAGAATAAAGCGAAACTGTTCAGACACCAAAGATCTAATTAGGGAGTCAAAAGAACTATATAAAAGATTCCGGGAAAGGGGGTACTCCCACCGTCAGATTCGTAGAGCAAAACAAAAAGCAGCAATACGAACAAGAGAAAGCCTGTTGACAATAAATCAAAAATCTACATCACCAAAAACAACTAAATCTGGCCCAGTAAGACTGATTACTACCTATGGAGCACAATGGGGCCCTGTACGTAAAATATTGGAAAAGAACTGGAACATCCTACTTAAAAATAAAAATATAGCAAAAATAGTAGGAGAGAGACCCCAGATGGTAGCTCGAAGATCTAAAAGCATAGGAGACATACTCATACATTCAGAATTCACTAGGCACTGTAACCCCACGTGGTTATGTAAATTTCCACGTAGTAGGGGTATGTTTCCTTGTACGAAATGTCAGATATGCTCACATGTGGAAAGAACAGATACTTTCAAAGACGCAAAAGGTGAAAAAGAATTTGAAATTAGGGAGTTAATAAATTGTTCCACCTCGAAGGTGATCTATAT
This sequence comes from Aquarana catesbeiana, assembly GCF_042186555.1. Classification (NCBI taxonomy): domain Eukaryota; kingdom Metazoa; phylum Chordata; class Amphibia; order Anura; family Ranidae; genus Aquarana; species Aquarana catesbeiana. The sequence continues at coordinate 411,466,379 of NC_133328.1, read as the reverse complement.
GATCACGTGCCCGTGCCCAAAAATTTACATCGGGAAGACAAAGAGACCCCTAAAGGTCAGAATAGGGGAACACTTGAGGGATATTAAAAAGGAGCGGGAAAGAATGTTGAAGAGGGAACTTGGGGAAAAAAAGGAAGATCGTCCAGTAGCCAAACATTTCGCAAGGTATCATAGAGGTGAAATAGAAGGTCTGAAAGTGAAGGGTATATATGTTTTGAAATTACCAGAGAGAAGAGGAGATTTTGAGAGCATCCTATTACAAAAAGAAAAATGGTGGATCTACACCTTGAAATCCTTAGCACCCCTTGGTATGAATACCGAATTAAATCTACAGCCATTTTTGAATAAATAAAGGGGTTTCTTGAAGAAAGATGAACGTCTCTCTGATGTTATAGACAATTAATATATCTGTCTTATAAATACTTTTTTCCCTTTTTTTTTTTTTTTTTTTTTTTCCTTCTGCTTTATTATCCCCCCTCCCCAACCTCAACTATTCTTCCCCCTCCCCCCTACCCCCAAAAACTAAACCCCCCCCCCCTCCTTCCCCCCCTCTCCTTCCCCCCCCAAGACAAACAAATGGCGAAAAATAAGAGATCAATCTCTCCTCAAAAATCTGTACCTTCCTGGTGTCATTTATTGATGTCTTAGTTGTCTGTATATTTTGTCCCCCCGAATATAAAATACTAACCGCACAAAACCCTCCACAAAAATTCCCAATACATAAATCTACCATTAGGGAAAAATGCCCAATATTTCCTAGTTGAAAAATATATTAAATAGCAAAAGGAAATTCTAATTTATAAACGAATCAGATAAACATAGTGATCTTGGTGAAATAGGAAATAAACATATAAATGTTGCGGATGAATGAGAGACAATTATCCAAGCTGTCATTTAAGTTTGTCCTTAACTGTTTTTTAATGAGAATAATAGGAGGAGCGACCGCACCTGGAATTACTATAAAGGAGAGGTGGGGATCAGCCCTCAGAACGTCCAGAAGAAGCTACGTAACTTACTTGTTGCGAAACGCGTCACGTTAACAGCAGGCAAGGCAGCCATGTGAAGTGACCCCTGAATTAAATGCCGGGTAGTGGAGGAGCGGTGTAGCAGGGTCCTACTATATATAGGATACCAACAAAAGAAGAGCTTTTAGCAAGCCCACTTGGAGCAGAAATCAAACGGAAGTACAGCGGAAGCTGGGAGCAACTAAAATCGTCCATCGGATCGGTGTATATATGACCATCTATACAGGTATACAAGGTATATCATGATCAAACAGCAAGGACTCAAAACTCATCAACAGATGCCTCACCACTGAAGAGCGATTAGCTGGAAAAACATCCAGAAAAGTGACAGATGAGCGGCTAATAACTGGGAGAGCTTTCGATTTACCTGCAAATCACCAGTTATCTTGAACAGCGGGACAAGTGAAGACCTGATCTCCGTGAACTGACACTTATCAGTAGCACGAACAGCAAGGAGAGATAAGAGGTTTACTTCACAGAAGTCCACACAAGAAAAGAAACTGGTAAAGTAACCACAATATCTTTTTCATCTAACCCAAAGTATTCCGTGTTTTGCTAATAAGACAGACATTTACCCATCCATACTCTGCTTTATCCATGGATTGTGTTAATACCTATATGATCAAAGAAATAGGGGACTAACAATTTAATGCCCCTCTCATTATTGTTGAGTAGTCATATAAAGGAAGCACATCTATTTTATCTAATCAGCGAGTCAAAGTGAATTAAGGTCTTATATAATCACTTGCATTTATTCACGGATGGGTTTTGAATGAACTTTTCAGAGAACCCTTCAGTAATTAGCAACAGTTAAGGCAATCCAGCCTTACCCTCACCTGTTCAATTTTGGAATTACAGCACTCCGCTCCCATGAAGATAATAGCTAAGTACGGCAATAACAGAGATTAAAGAGGATCTGAACTTAGAGCAATCCCTTACATACCTATACTTACTTTTTCCCCTTCATGGATCAGCTCAAAGAGGACTCCCCACTGTAACTTAGAGGACCCAGCACGATCTAAGACAATTTAGCAATACAATCGGTTTTTTACCGCCCCAATTACCGCCCCCCACTCTTTCCACCAAAACCCCGGCCAACTCAGTGAACATAAATTATATCCCCCGGGGATCACTACTGCTCGGCACCCCCGTAACTAACTAAAGAATTGGCTTTGATCCAATAATAATCATTTAAAATTAAAACATAGAGGCGATTGGCCCACTGGGATTGCCGATCAGTAGTGGTAAACTTCAGGCGCCTGCATTATATGTTTTTTGTTGATTGTTCTTTGTGAGTATTGTCTGTCGGATGTCAGTCACTTGCAACATAGTTAAAGTGTCAGTATAGTTTTGAATAACATATTGTTAGAAGATACTTTTGTATCAGCTTTTAAGGAAGCAACTTGACTGTTTTTTAAATCAATAATTTGGGTGTATATCACCATAATAAAATGTGTTACTAAACTTTTTTATATAAGTGTGTAGAGTGCCCTTTCTGACCAGAAGTAGCTGTCTATTCTGTCCCTGGGAGGCCCATCTCATAGACCACCCCAGGGATAGAATTTTCATTTTATATGTCTTTAAATAGACCTTGACTGCTCTCACCACATCAAGACAATGTAGTGACTTCTCTTCTCTGGAACATGGTTTTGGAAAAAATTATGGCAGGACAATATCTTGGTTCAGGGGAAAACCTGAGACCACTTTTGGCAGAAAACCTGGACGAGGGCGCAACACCATTCTGTCCTCGTGAATAATCAAGTATGGCTCTTTACAAGAAAGAGCAGCTAATTCCGAAACCCTCCTTGCTGTGGATATAGCAACCAAGAACACTAACTTCCTTGTCAGAAGGACTAAGGGAATAAGCTCTATCGGTTCAAATGGCTGGTTTTGTAACACTGACAAAACTAAGTTCAAGTCCCAAGGGTTCAAAGGTGATCTAACTGGCGGATTAAGCCGCCTCACCCCTTGCATAAAACACCAGATTAAAGAATGTGACGTAAGTGGTCTTTGAAATAAGATCAATAAAGCTGAGGCTTGGCCCTTAATAGTACTCAAGGCCAATTTCATCTCTACCCCTAATTGTATAAAGGCAAGAATTCTGCCTATGATATACTTCCGAGGGTGCCAACCCTTGGATTCACACCAGGAAACATAAGCCCTCCAGACTCTATAATATATAGTTCTGGAAGCTGGCTTCCTTGCATTAATCAAGGTAGTGACCCGGAAAGCCCACGCTTTTTCAGAATGTGGGTTTCAATAGCCAAGCCATTAAATTTAGAGTTCGTAAGGTAGGATGGAATATCGGCCCCTGTGAGAGTAGGTCTGGCCATAGTGGAAGGGACCATGGATCCTCCACCGCCATCTTTACGATTTCTGCATACCAGGACCTTCTGGGCCATGCTGGGGCTACCAGAATTACTTGCTTCCTTTCCAGCTTGATCCTGCAAAGAAGTCGTGGCAGCAACTTAATAGGGAGGAATGCATAAATGAGTGAGAACTGATCCCACGGGGTCACCAATGCATCTGTTCTGGACACAAAGTTGACCAACTTCATGTTGAATCTGAACACAAGAAGATCTACATCCGGAGTCTCTCATCTTTGGCAAACAGCCCGAAAAATGTCGGGGTGAAGGGACCATTCCCCCGGGAATAACTGCTGGCGACTCAAGTAGTCCGCCTGCCAATTCTCTACTCCCGGAATGAAGACTGCCGATAGGCACGCAACATTCCTTTCTGCCCAAGTTAGAATATGGTTTACCTCTCTCTGCGCTGTGAGACTCTTGGTGCCCCCTTGGTGATTGATATAGGTCACAGCTGTGGCATTTTCAAATTCGATCCTGACAGGACAATCTCGTAACCTGAAAGTCCAGGCCTTCAGAGCCAGACGCACTGCCCGAATCTCTAGGATGTTGATGGGCAAGGCTCTTTCGGTTCTTGACCACTGTTTCTGGACAGTTGTCTTTTCTAGCACTGCTCCCCAGCCTTAAAGGCTGGCATCTGTTGTTACCACCTTCCAGATAACTGGTCTGAATGATTTTCCTTTCAGCAGATTCTGGGTTAGTAACCACCAACTGAGGCTTTGGGACACCCTTGGGGACAGCCACATTGGCAAGTCTAAAGCTTGAATCATTTTGTTCCAAGCAGACAGGATACTTTTTTTAGAACAGTCTCGAATGGAACTGGGCATAGGGAACCGCTTCGAATGAAGCCACCATCTTTCCTAACAACCTCATGCAAAAGGTGAATGAAGGGATCTCCTTTCGACCCGACCATCCGCACCAGCTCTCTTATGGAATTGATCTTTGCCCGAGGCAAGAACACCCTTTTCTGGGCTGTGTCCATGATCAGACCCAAGTACTCCGGCCTTTTTAGTGGTTTTAAGGAAGACTTCTCTAGGTCCAACCTAGACTTTACAGGTAACTGGTTGTAATGCGTACGCTTTGCTCCAAACGAGCCACCGACTGGTCTATTAGCAATAGATCATCTAGGTACGCCAAGACTGTTATGCCCTGTGCCCTTAACCTGGCTAGAGGTGGGGCCAGAACTTTTGTAAACACCCAGGGTGCTGGAGCTAGCCCGAAGGGCAAGGCTACAAACTGGAAATGCTGCTGTTCTACGTCGAACCGCAGAAACCTTTGGTGAGTGGGAAATATAGGAACATGCAGATATGCATCCCTGATGTTGATAGATGCCAGAAGTTCTCCTCATTGTAGAAAAGAAACCACTGACCTGATCGACTCCATGCGAAAGAAGCGGATCTTCAGGAACTGATTTAGATTTTTTAGATCTAGAATGGGTCTCACATCTCCATTCGGTTTTGGTACCGTACAGAGGTTTGAATAAAACCCCAAACCTTGCTTTTCTGTCGGGATTTGTATGATCACCTCCTGAGCCTTTAATCGCTCTAGTGCCCGAAACAGAGATTGTCTTTTCCCTGAATCTTTGGGAACGTTTGACCTCAGAAAATGAGACAGTGGAAAGTCCCGAAATTCCAGTTTATACCTTAGAGTTACCGTGGAGATGACCCATCTGTCCTGAATTTCCTCTTGCCAGACTTCTGTGAACTGCAGAAGTCTTCCCCCCACCCTGACGAGGGGGGGCACCTCTCCATAATGAGGCTTTAGAATTATGTTTTACAGGTTTCCAGCCCCAGGCCTTCTTATGTGCCTGGGCCTGACCCTGAGGATTTCCTCTAGAGTCTGGAAATAGTTTGGATGTTTTAGAGTCTGGAAATAGTTTGGATGTATTTGTCCAAATCATCCCCAAATAGCCGATCCCCATGAAAAGGAAAACCAGTCAGGAGCTTTTTGCATGGTGCTTCGGCTAACCAATTTTTTAACCACAGGATTCTATGCATGTGTACTAGCACAAACGCAAGGCGGGACGCCTGGTGAATAGGATCTTTAATGGCGTCTATGGCAAAACATAATGCTCTTGGCAGCTCGGCCAAATCCTGGGCTTGCTGTACAGAAGGCTCTTTAAGGGCCTGTCTAAATTGGTCCTTTAGGGATTGATAGATGCCTATTGCAGCGACTGCAGGCTGAGTAACGGCACCTGCCAAAGAAAAAGAGGATTTTAGCAGGAATTCCTACCTTTTATCTGTTGGATACTTAAGCATTTGTGCATTGTCTACTGGACAAGTTAGACTTTTATTCACACTGGAAATCGGAGCGTCAATTGCTGGTACATTCCATTTTTTGGTGAATTTCTCCTCCATGGGATAGAGAACTGAGAATCTCTTTGGAGGGAGAAAATGCTTATCCGGGTGATCCCATTCAGCATAAATAAGCTTTTCTAGTAATGCACAGACAGGAAACGCATGCAAAGGCTGTGAAGGTTTTAAGAAACCCAAGGAAGAAACCGAACTTTCAGCAGACTCCTTTAGGGGTAGCATGAAAGTGGAACGTACCATCTTCGTAAGAGATTGTACCAGCAATTTCTTGGAGAATTAAGGCATGACAACATTTTTCCCTAAAGAAGAAAACCATAGGTGGATTTTTTTAGTTCATAGGCTTCTTCCCTTACCTTATCCTCGCCGCAGGATTCTGCTGAATTACCAGACAGATTCAACCTTCACCCATCACGGCGGGCTGCGTTAGCAAACCTTCAAGGACCGGTTCCTTTTTATTGGGGTTCCACTCCCTTGGACCTGTAATAGCACCCCACCAGGAAAAACTTTAGGTAATGTAAGCATGACCAAAGCCCTGGGTCCTGGGGTCCAGCCCTCGGAGAGGCGTTACAGGCAAAACCTGGTGCTTCGTATACAAGGGCCGGGTACCATCCACCTTGGCCTCAGTGGCACTTTGTATGGATCCGGTCTGTGGAGGCTACTTAAATCCTGTAAGGATCCCTCCTGGAGCTCCTCAAAAGCACATCTTCACTCGTGACCAACACCTTAGACACTGGCGAAAAAACTGAGGTACTACTGATAGGAGGAGGGTTTATATAGCGAGTAAACTTCCTGTATTGGGTATACCAGTGTCCATCACCTGAGGGTGCCTATATACCCACGTAGTGATTACTATGGTGTTCTGTGTCCCATGATGTACAATAAAGAAAAAGGCCATTTGAGAACATATTAATACAGATAAGAAACACAGACAACAGTAGTTCAAATGAAATATGAATTTATGATCAAATAAAAATATTATTCAGGATCAGCTCCAATTTGCTGCCAAGACACTGCCCCTTTACCCACAAAATAATCAAGGTATTTTTGACGTATATATCTGGCATTTTGGGAGGGCATTCCAGCACGGCCAGTTTCTAAAGCCGTCATCATGCCCACAGATGGCCGAGCTGCAGCCTCTTCAGCTGGGCCTGTCACTACAGGGTCCGCATCAGTTGGCACTGAGGCAAGGCAGATGCTAGCATTCCTCTAAAAAAATAGGGAAAATACAGCAGCAAAATACCACATGGTTGATTTTGTATAGTGCCAGGCTAATTGGTGTTAAAAACAGCCTGAACTGACTGGAGAGGATGCTAAAGGCGTTTTCAACCACCTTTCTGGCACGAGAGAGCCTGTAATTAAATAGTCCCTGCTCTGGGGTGAGGTTACTCATATGAAACGGCTTCATAAGATGTTCCCCCAGAGCAAAGGCCTCATCTGCAAGAAAAACAAAATTGAGACCCTCAACATTCTCCTCAGCAGGTGGCAAGTTTAAGGTGCCATTCTTAAGCCGCTTGTAGAACTCAGTCTGCATAATGACTCATCCATCAGAGTTGCGGCCGTTCTTCCTAACATCAAGAAACAAGAACTCATATATGGCAGATACTACAACTAGCAGGACTATGTTGCAAAAGCCCTTATAATTGAAATAATATGAGCCAGAGTTGGGTGGTAGGAAAATCCGGACATGTTTTCCATCAATAGTATCACCACAGTTGGGAAAATCTCACTGATGATGGGACTGGGCTGCAACACCCTGTCATTGCTGTGGGTTGGAAGGAAACTGTGGATTAAAAAAAGGAAAAAGAAATTGCTACTTCTGCACATAACATTGCAAGCAGATTAGCACATAACATTGCAAGCAGATTAGACACAAACATGCTTGGTCAACATAAGTCTAAAATTTAAATGAGTATTTAAAGACAAAAGTGTAAGGTCAACTTATCTGATTCATCACCCCCTCTAGTGGCCCATTCTAAAAATGTTATGGTGGGGGGGTTATGTTATGTTTTGGACAGGTAACCCTCTCCACCTTCATGAGAGCTGTTTGCATAAATAATGTGTCATACTTTGTCCAGCCCCACCTTACTTACACTATTGGCAACCCAGTGGACAGGTAAGAAGTGTCATAATCCAAAAATATGGATACACACTGTCCAAATTGCAGCACATTCATAAATAACCTATCAGGATAATAAGAGACAAAAACTTTCTACATTACAATTTGAAGGTAATCAGGCAGGCCCTTGCACTACATGCTTTGGTGAATTCAACCAGAAATATGACCACAAAAGAGGGATAGTGTGTATGGGTTTTGCAAAGTCAGCAGATAGAGTATGTATATCTGTTGACTTAGTATTTTGGGGGGGCGGGGGTTACAAATGAGTTTGGGCCCCAAAAAATGGCCCCTTGCACTCTGCCTGAATTGGAGGACAACAATAACATTTGGACACATTTTAGGGTGTGTTTAGGGTAAGCACAAAAATGTTGAGAGGAAGCACCACCACTCCAGGTGGGTTGAATCAAAGTAAAAAGTTTTCCCTCCAGTCTAGAAGTCCAGGTGCTGGCAATGCCGTGATAGTTTGGACATGAAAAAAAAAATTCCGGACAGCTGCACTCTAAAAAATAAGTTAGCCTTTTATTCAATGAAATATCATCCAAAATACAGGTCACAGCAAAGTGGAACAAAACGTACGCGTTTCAAACTACGAGGAGTGCTTAGTCATAGCTAAGTGTGTAATAGTGTGTATTTTGGATGATATTTCATTGAATAAAAGGCTAACGTATTTTTTGGAGTGCGGCTGTCCAGAATTTCTTTTGATGTCCAAGCACAAAAATGTAGCTGACAAAAAACAGTTACTAGGCTAGGTGTGTATGGGCACAGGATAGCATGCTGGGGAGGTTAGTGAAGGAAAATATGCATGTAGGCTAAAAACAGGAACAGGAAAAGCTTACAGCATGTATGAGGACAAAGAGGACATTCACAGCATATTACAATAATATTATGGAATCAAGAAATTAATACAATACATTAGCAAACATTAAATACATAGAATGTGATGTTAAAGGAAAAAACGTACCCTGAATATAGTCCTTCTGCAGGACTTGAATAATGGCTGAGCAGGTCTCTGGAATAATGAGTCCCAGAGCCTGGGGGGAGATCCCGGTGGTAAACTTGAGGTCCTGGAGACTTTCCCCCCAGTCGCCAAGTACCGCAAGGTGGCTATGAGCCTTTGCTCAGGAGTAATGACAAGCCTCATGCATGTGTCCTGCTTCTTAATATAGGGGATCAACAATGCCAAGAGTTGGTGAAAACAGGGGTCCGTCATCCGGAGATAATTCCGAAAATCATCCGGATTATTCTCCGGGAGCTCACGCAGCAAAGGCATATGACATAATTGGTGTAACAAGGGGTTAAATTCTGTGTTACATTTATTCATAGGTTTATTCATATATTTACCCTTTCAGATATGTGGTCAGTAAATGCAAGGATTAAAACACACAACACAAAGAATGTAATAAAAAGTTTTACTTAGCTTTGATTTAGGATGTATTACAGATGATACGATATAGGATAAATACAGCATATTCCTCCTCAACTTCTGAAATCTTCAGAAAGTTCTGGAAGCCGATGGTCTGTTCAAAGTCTAGGCACATTCATGTCCTAGAAGAAGTCCACTGCTCTTCTCTATTGTCTAACCTTTTAAAGGCTAGATGGAAGGCACGAAAAAGCTGGTTTTATCTGGTACTAACAAAAGACTAGCCATAATGGTCCCGAGACAATGTGACCATCTGTGAGCTCAGAAACATACATTTATATATATATATATATAAATATAAGTAATCACCTTAAAACTATGACTAAGTTTCTTGTAATTCAATAACTAAAGTTATATATGAATATAGACCCATACTACATTCCACCCCTTGATTTACAAGATACTTAGTTTAGTTTATAATACTCAAGATTACTTATAGATATATCAAGATGTTCTACTGCAGGTAGTCTTTACGCTTGTACTCTAATATAAACATTTCTGGCTTCATTAATTTCATCCTTCACATTTCCAGTATTATGAGTATGTATGCGAAACACTCCTCATTGTTAAATATGGTCCATCTCCCATATATCCCACCCCTTGGGTATTTTCCACATGTAAATCAATGTATAACAGTTTTACATCCTTCCACACCTCATCTTATCTATCTATCCACTTTCTCTGTCTGATTTACCTGTCCAGGAAATCTCATTCTGCTATGTTAGGGCTGAAAAATATAAAAAATGTCCAAACTTATAAAAACAACTATATGTTGGACTAACAGAATAACACCAAACTTCCTTTTGAAAGTACAGGCATGAGCATCAAACTTTCCTTTCCAAGAGTTTAAATGCATAGATACTTGTCAAAGTCCTCCATATCTGGTAATGGACAGCAGAGTCTTAGACATCCGGTTACCAGATCGAAGCTGCAGCATAGCACTTGCAATACTGTAAAACTGAAAGAACTGTAGAATACAAAGTCCATATCCTTCGGACTATTGCAGCTCACAAGTCATAGACGTGCAGGCCCATAACCACATGGTAACTGGAACTTTTACAGACAGTTCAGGCACATGACCATCAGAGCAGATAAAACAGTTCAAGTACTTCACCATTTTAGACACTTTATAGACCATTGCTGCTGTCAAAAGTGTTTGTCTTCTTTCTCCAAAATGCTTCTAGTTGATGTGATGGCAGGTGCGTTACCAAATATGTCAGTCCAACATTCCGTAATTAACAACAATGCCCATGTAGCCCATTATAGATTTCTGAACAGGCAAATCGATGATCATTAGTGACCTGGCTAAACAGTGAAAAACTCAGCTTTCTACATTAAAGGTGAAATATTATTACAGATATACTACTCATCCCCATACCTGAACTATACACTACTCTGTCTCAAACTATAGGCCTAACTTTAAACTACTTCATGTGTGTTTCCTCTATGCACTTTTGATCTCCTTCCACACTGTAAAGACATTCTGGCAGGCTAACCGGCTCTTGTCTACACTGATCCCAATATGTGCATATAATATGCCCATGCATGTGTCACTGTACTCTACATGCCAGTCCCACCCCAAGCAATCAAGGAGAATTGAGGAAAACAAAACCTGACAACCTATTTTATAACTCTTTTTCTTTACCAAGAAAATTTTATGAAAACTCAATCAGGTGTATAGAACAGGGTAGTCAAAGAGTGAGTGTCAGATATAACTGACCATATATATACCACTAGAACACCTCATGTTGAAAGACTTAAAAATTGTGTTCATTGCAATAATATTAACCTAAATGCACAATTATAAGTAGACATAAGTACTTTTTTTCCTTGATAAACAAAATGATTACTTTAAATTTAAACTGTCAATCATGCAGGAAAATGTACTTTATATGTAAAACCCCAGGCACATTCCCACAGTGGTAATGCCTTACAGTTCCACCAAAATAATTATGGCAGAATATACAGAAGTAGATGCTGCCATAATTTAGCTTACATATACACAAAAAGGAACAATATGTAAATGTTTGGGTATTCTTACACCCTTCAAACCATTACAAGTATTATATAATTCCAGATATCAAAACAATCTTGCTGTTAATATTTAAACATTATTTGTTCTATATCATTTTATATTCAACTCAATCAGAGAAAACCCTTAAAAATCTATCATGCAGCATCGAGATTATTAGCTGCTCTGGTTTACAATCAGTTCCAATGAAAACTTTCAGTACATTTGCATATTGCATAAAAATAACAACAAAAACAACATAAATTATTCAGTTTGACTATAATCTTCATCTTTAGTTCTTAGACATCAAACCATATCAGATAGGTGGATTGATGCTGTTTAATACTGGCTAGGAACTAAACAAAATAAAAGGTTTTAGTGTGATATTATTACAGTTCACTCCTAGAAAGTAACAAATAGTTAGCAACAAACACATTTAACCAACACTTTCCACAAACTACAAAACATATGGCCATTAATTCTGTTATTCATAAGTGCACTTTTTATTACCCATATAATTGAGCTCATTTTACTTAATTAATTATCACCACATGGATTTTCATTAAAGGATGCCCATTCAAAGTTGTCATTAATTCACCATGGTTGAAATAATTCACAAGAACATTATATGGTGTTCATCACATTTGTGCACAAACATTATACAACACCAAACTCATATTGATGTTTCTATTGCAACCTCTTGTTCAATACCATACAGATCTACAAAACTTCTAGGAAAAGATCTGGTTTCTTCTGTATTAACGAAAAAACTTAAAAAGAAAAAAAACATTAGTGTTATATCCTAGAGCATGAAACTATTACATTCACCAATAAAATTATAATAATCATGACTGCTATTCAGAATTTTAAATGGTGTTAACATCAATCAGACATTTTCTTTCTTTGTTTCATATAATCCTAGATTTGCATAATGAAAACTAACAATTTTCTTGTCAAAAGAAGTTTATTGAGTATACAATATTATAAAGATACATAAAGTAAGTTTACAAGGATCTATAAAGTAAGCTCATTGTTTTACAGTAGGGTTTATATAGGTAAATATCATGAAATTTCAAATATTAAACATTGGGTTCACGTAAACCTAAATTAAAGATATATATAATTTCCTTAGTCACTTTTGTAGGTATTTAAATGATTTATACCTACTATACATATTGTTTACAGGTAGAGTGTATATAGGTCAAATAAATTCTGATAATGAGCTTTAATCGTAAGGTGGAGAAAAGGAAAGAGAAAGAAGAAAAAGGGTAGAAAGGTAGAGGTATGGTCCACAAGGTTGTCCCGCTCGTCAGTTTATTATTCTTTTTAGTTCTCTTTGAAGCCTTAGAATGGGTGTCTCTGTAAGTCATTTAATCTGTTACCATGGCAACAGGACAGAGTCATTGAATTTTGACAGGAACTGTTGTTTTATCCAAGGATGCCAAAGTTTTTCAAATTTTGGAATTTGATTTTGATCGATGGCTACCATCTTAGCATGGGACATTGTATTATTCATTCTGTGAATTGTTTCTGCTAGTACCAATGTAGGAGATTTCCATGCCTTGGCCACTGTTTGTTTTGCAGCCGTTATTAGTTGGATCATAAGTTTGAATTGAGAGAGTGTTAACCATTCCGGTTTTAGATTAAGTAAAGTTATATATGGATCTGGTTGTATTATTTTTTTAAATATTTTAGATGCAATCACGAAGACTTCCTTCCAGAAGAATTGGATTACTGGGCACGTCCACCATATGTGTAAATGTGTGCCTATTTCTGGGCATCCTCGAAAACAAAGAGCTGAGGTATTAGGTGAATACTTTGCCACTCTAGCGGGTACAAGGTACCAGCGAGTTAGGACTTTATAATTTGTCTCCAGTGCTAAGATGTTGGGTGAAGATGACTTAGATGTGAGCCATATGTTAGACCAGTCCGTGTCTTCTAAAGTTCGTCCCAGGTCCTCCTCCCACCTCTGAACGTAAGAGGGTCTATTAAGATTTGCTACTCCATATAATTGATTATAAAGTGATGAAATTGTACCTTTAGCAAATGGATCTTTTGTACAGATTGATTCAAAAATGGATAATTGGGATAATGGTGTATTCCCCTTTAGGAATGGTGTATAGAAATTTTTGATTTGGAGATATCTAAATATCTCAGAGTTTGGTAGATCATATTTTTCTCTAAGCGATGGGAATGAAAGGAATGATTTAGATGCTATGAAGTCATTTAGTGTCTGAATGCCTGATGTTGTCCAAGCTTTAAAAGAATTTGGGTAGATCCATGCCGGATAAAAGGCCGGATTTCTGATAAAAGAAAGGAGAGGATTGTGTGGAGATTGTAACTGATATTTGGTTTTTAGTTTATCCCAGAGAGATAAGAAGTGTTTAGTTATGGGATTATGAATTTTAAAGCGGTCTTTAGGATCAAGCCATAATAAGTTTGATATTAATAGAGGGTCATTTTCTGAAGCCTCTATAAATACCCATAATGGGATTTCCTGTTTTGCATGGTATTTGGACAGACTGGCCAAATGTGCTGCTCTGTAGTAGTTAGTAAAATTAGGGTATCCCAGGCCTCCTTTATTTTTGGGAAGATGTAGTGTGTGTATAGGTATACGTGGTTTAGAAGAGCCCCATATAAACGAAGTTGCTCTTTTTTGTACTATTCTCAAAAAATAGGAAGGAATTGGAATAGGGAGGACTCTGAATAGATAAAGCAATTTGGGTAGAATAGTCATTTTGATTGCATTAATCTTCCCTATCCAGGATAAAGGAAGTTGCGACCATTGTTTTATTAGATTTGTGATCTGTCTTAATACAGGAGGATAATTGGTTGAGAATAAGTCAGAATGAGATGCTGTTAAATGAATTCCAAGATATGGGATTGATTTTTCTGCCCATGTGAATGGGAGTGCAGCCCTAGCCGGGATCAATTCCATGTTTGTGAGTGAAATATTAAGCACTAGGCATTTCTTAGGATTAATCATAAGGCCGGATAGGGCTGCAAATCCATCAAGAGCTGGTATTAAGTTAGGACCAGAGACCTGTGGTGATGATAGAAAAAGTAATATATCGTCTGCAAATATACATAATTTGTGTGTAATACCTCCTACTTCAATGCCAGTTATAGCTTGGTTTGTTCTGATGTATTGGGCCATGGGTTCGAGTATAAGGGCAAATAATAAGGGAGATAATGGGCAACCCTGTCGGGTACCTCTTTCAATATTAAAGGCATCAGATTTGTATCCAGCATATTTTATATAGGCTTTGGGTTTATTATATAATGCTTTGATCCATGTTAAAAAGTGGGGTCCAAAACCCCATTTTTGTAATGAATATTGCATATATTGCCAGGATACTGTGTCCAATGCCCTCTTAATATCGAGAGATAGAAAACATAAAGGGATTTTCCGTTTTTTAGCAATATGTGCCAATAACACTGCCCTGCGTATATTATCGCCTGCCTGTCTATTTGGCATGAAGCCTACTTGATCTCTATGTATTAATTTTCCTATAATGCTATTGAGGCGTTTTGCTATTATTTTTGCTAATAATTTAATATCAAGGTTTAACAGAGAGATAGGCCGATAATTCACACAGGAAGTATCATCAGAAAGGGGTTTTGGGATCATACAAACAATTGCCATTAGTGTTTCTTGCCGAAAAGAATGTCCATCTAGAAGTTTGTTAAAAGTTTCAGTGAGAATGGGAGAGAGTATTTCTGAGAATGTTTTATAGTATAAAGCCGAGTAGCCGTCTGGGCCTGGTCTTTTGTTAAGTTTTAGGTCTTTTATGGCGTTAGCAACTTCATCTATAGTTATAGGCTCATCCAAACTGCTTTTTTGATTCTGAGATAACTCAGGTAAGGTTATTTTTGAGAAGAAGGATTCAGCCTCTGTAGGATTAAATTCATTGTTTGTCTTGTATAAAGTTGCGAGATGTGAGTAAAATTTATGGACTATTTTAACTGGATTACAAGTATAAACATTTTTTGATAATTTCAAACGTATTGGTTTGAAAGATTTGTTAGTTGAATTTAATGCCCGAGCCAAATATGTACCTGGTTTGTTTGTATTCATGTAGAAATTGTGTTTGGAGCGTTTGAGGGATTTATCAACTGACTCAGTGAGAAATAGATCGTATTCCAATCTAGATTTTTCCAGATGAGATTTTGTACTCTGAGATGGATTATCTTGGAATGATATGTAGGCTGCATTAAAATTGAGTTCTAGTTTTTTTGCTAGATTTTTGCGTTCCCGTTTAAATAGTGCCATTTGTCTTTGTATTGTACCACGCAAGACAGGCTTATGAGCTTCCCACAGTGTTATTGGGGAGATGTCTGTTGTATTATTAATTGATATGTATTCCTTTAAAGCTTGTTCAATGGCCCTCTGATGTAGTGGGTGTTTGAGCATTATGTCCGGTAAGTACCACGTTGGGTCATGCGCTTTTGGTATGGCTGAGGCTATAGTAGTGTATACTGCATTATGGTCAGACCACGGAATCGGAATTATATCTGATGCAATAATTTCTGGTATCATTCCTATTGTTAGAAAAATATGATCTATTCTGGTGAAGGTTTGATGAGGGTGCGAGAAATAAGTGAATTTCTTTTTCATTGGGTTACTTTCTCTCCACGAATCTACCAGATTGTATTTGGAAAGAAGTTGAGAAAAAGGTAATCTAGAGGTTATTTTGGATGGTGTAAAAGGTGATTTATCTAGAAATGGTAGGAGGACCTGGTTCGAATCCCCACACATTATCACTGTTCCTATTTTGTGTGTATTAATCACTTGTAATATATGTGAGAGGAATGGTGTAGGTTGTTTGTTAGGAGCGTAGTAGGAAATCACCGTGATTGCTGTATCCATTATATAACCCATGAGTATCAGGTATCTACCTTCTGGGTCTTTAATTTCTGATGATAAGGTGAATGGTGTGGATCAGTGAAATGCAATTAGAGTTCCCCTTTGCTTGGTACAGGCAGAAGCCGTGTAAATTTGTTGATAAAAAGGAGAAATATATTTTGGAGTAGAATCTTTGGTGAAGTGTGTTTCTTGGAGGCATACTATGTGAGCCTTCTTGTTATGGAAAGTACGGAAGGCTTTGGTCCTTTTTTGAGGGACATTTATTCCCTGAACATTCAGGGAAAGTATATTCAGTGGTGCCATGGCAACAGATCAAATAGTTTTGACTTACTTTTTGTTATGCAGAGCTGACTGCGCAGATCAACCTGTGTGGACTGAAGAGATGAAAAGATAGAAAAGAAACCAGTGAATTCTGGAGTAGAGAGTAAACAAAAAACATATGAGATTAGATGATACATTGTATAAATTATTTTTTGCAAGTAATCACAATTTACCCGTGAAAGAGAATAAATATCTCTCTCAGGGGAATAAGTGCCTTCGTCACACTCCCACATAATATGGTTGGGAGAATGAGGAGGGCTAATGGGGGTACACGGATCTTCCGCTTACAGGAGAGAAGTGCTATGTCAAAAGACATCAAAATGATGTTTCATTAATTGGAGTGCAGAATATAGTTTTTGTTGAAATTATTTATTCCAGGGTGGTTGTATATGGTTAGTCTTGCCCTAGGCTAAATAATTCAGTTAGAAAGGTACTGTTAATAACTTTGGTATTGATGAAGATAGTTTGAATTATTTTGGGATTTTAACCCTTTTAGAGTAAACAATTACATATTTTATTCATATGTAACTGTTTAGATATGTTAACTCATAAAACTGAGGTTGTATTGCTTCAGATTAGAATAAACAAAAACATAATTCTAGGAACTAGTTAGGTAATAATATATTTGTTTTAAGAAAAGAAAGAAAAAGCTTCCATTACTTCTGGATTATTGAACATATTTGTCCTAAAAAGTAATAAATCTATTGTTATTACCTGATAATATATAACTGAACAAGAATTTCCTTATTTCACGTATATATTCTAAGGCTATATGAATCAGAAGTAATAAGAAATATAACTGGAATGTAACATGATCCCACACAGTGTGTGACTATCAGAATGCAGTTACATTCAGTTATAAATACAGGTTTTTTATAGAGAACCATCTCTTAGTATAATAAATGAAGAGATATCAGGAATTAGGATGTCAGTCCATTGAATCTTCTTGGTCCATGGATGATGTGGCATAACGGCCTCTTTTGTGAGAATGATGATTCCCATTTTGTTCTGAAATTTTCTGGGTGCTGCCTGAAGGTGAAGATGATGCCATTCTTCTGCGTGTGGGAGAGTTGCTGCTTGTGGGTTCTGTCAGATTTAATTTTAAAAGGGTCTGTTGTAGTTCATCTGCTGATCTGCTTCTGTAAATTGTACCTTGGTAGTTAAATCTGACTGAAAAGGGGAAGCCCCATTGATACATAATGTTATGGCGTTGCAGTTCCATTAGTTGGGGTTTCATGGATCGTCTTTTAGTAATAGTAAGTTGGGATAGGTCAGCAAAAATTTGATAATTGTGTCCTTGAAAACTAAGTTCCTTTTTTTCTCTTGCAGCAATTAGTATTTGTTCTTTCATTCTGTAATAATGAAATTTTGTGATTATATCACGTGGGGGTCCATCTTTCTTTTTGGCTGTGAGGGCTCTGTGTACTCTGTCCAGTTCTAAACGTTCAATAGAGATTTCTGGCTTTAGTTCTTGTAATAGAGCAGTAATAGTAGATTGCAGGTCTGTCACAGTTTCAGGTATTCCCCCATGAGGGAGAAAGGGGTCGTCTCCATTCAAGCCGGCTCTCACAAATACAAACAGTCTACAGCTGCAGGTGTTCCATTCACAACATGCTGGACTATTGCCCATTGTCGGGAGGGGGGGGGGGAGGCTGCAAGCTGCAGCCATTCCTGCTAACTAATGATCTTTTCCGTTAAACATACAAAAGGCACACTTTTCTCAAAACTTTTGCCTTAGTTTCATTACTTAACTATTCTAAACTTAAACATCAGTAGCCAAATGCATTTTTACATATCATCTATACAAGCAACTTTTCCTCACCAATAGCTAGCTAAACAACCAACAAAAGAGCTCAACATTTAAATTCAACACATATATTACTGCAGTAATCACAATCTAAGCATCAACACAGGTCATATTTTTCCTTTTCCTACCTGTTTTCTGCTCATCGTTTTCAAACCTCAAAGAACAACTATATGAGCACCAGCGAAAGGGCCACTCATCCACCTAACACGGTCATCAGCTCATCTGTTCTATATCTCAAAAAATCTAAAGCTTGTCGGAGGTTCGCTAAGCACACAATGAGTGGAAACATTCAACCATCTACCCCCTTTGCTATATTTATCCAATTTATATCAAACATATCTGCCACTAACTGCCACCAAAGCAAAGCTAGCAACAAACCTCCCATCACAGTGCACACTAATAATACAGTTTCCCAATTGTCAAAAAACATTACAATTCACAACAGTATTACTAGCATTAATCACTGCACTTCAAACCAGCACTGAAAGGGTTAAATATCCTGCTCACAGCGCCATTATGTAACAAGGGGTTAAGTTCTGTGTTACATTTATTCATAGGTTCATTCATATATTTACCCTTCCAGATTTGTGGTCAGTAAATGCAGGGATTAAAACACACAACACAAAGAATGTAATAAAAAAGTTTTACTTAGCTTTGATTAAAGATGTATTACAGATGATACAATACAGGATAAATACAGCATATTCAATCCAGGGGACCCCTCAACTTCTGAAATCTTCAGAAAGTTCCGGAAGCCGATGGTATGTGCACATTCATGCCCTAGAAGAAGTCCACTGCTCTTCTCTATTGTCTAACCTTTTAAAGGCTAGATGGAAGGCACGAAAAAGCTGGTTTTATCTGGTACTAACAAAAGACTAGCCATAATGGTCCTGAGACAATGTGACCATTAGGGATGAGCTTCGTGTTTGTGTCGAACCCATGTTCGACTCGAACATCGTCTGTTCGCCCGTTCGCCGAATTGCGAACGATATGGGCCGTTCGCGCCAAATTCGTGTGGTGCGTCACGGCCCATATTTCACTGCGGCATCGCAGTGCATTGCTGGCTGATGATTGGCCAAGCATGCACTATGACCCGCATGCTTGGCCAATCACAGCGCCGTCTGAACAGAGAGCCGTAATTGGCCAAAGCCAAGGAGGCTTTGGCCAATTATGGCTCAGGGGATTTAGTACATGCCCCACACTATATAAGGCCGCCTGCACGGCGGCCCTGTGTAGTGTGTGTTCCGGTGTCTTATCGAATTCAGTCCCCTATCATATAGTGTCCTCCCTGTACTGCGCAGGCGCAGTACGGAGGACAAAAGAGACGCCGAAAGTCTCCGAAGTTCAACAGCTGATCGTCAGCTGTACACGGCGCCTGCGCATTTATTCTTACCCTATGTCCAGGATCATTCCCTACTATCCAAGTGGACATAGAGTTAGAATAAATATTTGCCGAGCGCAGCGAGGCCGTGCCCGAAGCGTGGCGAGCGAAGCGAGCCCGCGAGGGGCCCTCTTACACTGCCATCGCTAACAGGTGCCCGAGCGCCGTGTACAGCTGATGGTCAGCTGATCAACTTCGGGCATTTTCGGCATCTCCTGCTCCTCCGTACTGCGCAGGCGCTGCGCTTGCGCAGTACCAGGCGGACACTATCTGATACGAGGACAGTATATGGCAGAACACCGGCGTTGAAAGAGATAGACAGAGAGACAGTGTCATTTGATTTGAGTTAGATAGATTAGGCAGAACAGTCAGTCAGTTAGCTGCACTTACAGTGTATTGTGTATATATATGCATCCCAGGTGTTGCATATATATATATATATACACTGTATTCAGTTTAGCTAGATCCGTTTACTGTTATCTTCCTACTGACAGACAGGCTTGTCTTGTTACAGTATTTACAGCTACCTGAAGAAAATTGCTGGTGTTCTTTTGATCCTATTAGTACCACAGTCAGGCAGCTAGACTATTTACAGTTAGTGCCGTGCTTCCTGCTCACAGTGTTCAGCTAGATCCGTTCCTGTTATCTTCTTACTGACAGGCAGGCTTGTCTTGTTACAGTATATACAGCTACCTGAATAAAATTGCTGGTGTTCTTTTGATCCTATTAGTACCACATTCAGGCAGCTAGACTATTTACAGTTAGTGCAGTGCGTCCTGCTCACAGTGTTCAGCTAAAACTACAAGTTAGTGGGGTGCGTCCTGCTCACAGTGTTCAGCTAAACCTACAAGTTAGTGCGGTGCATCCTGCTCAGTGTTCAGCTAAACCTACAAGTTAGTGTGGTGCGTCCACCTCACAGTGTTCAGCTAAACCTACAAGTTAGTGCGGTGCGTCCTGCTCACAGTGTTCAGCTAAAGCTACAAGTTAGTGCGGTGCGTCCTGCTCACAGTGTTCAGCTAAACCTACAAGTTAGTGCAGTGCGTCCTGCTCACAGTGTTCAGTTAAAACTACAAGTTAGTGCTGTGCGTCCTGCTCACAGTGTTCAGCTAAACCTACAAGTTAGTGTAGTGAGACCTCTGCACAGTGTTCATCTAAAGCTACAAGTTAGTGCAGTGCGTCCTGCTCACAGTGTTCAGCTAGATCCGTTCCTGTTATCTTCTTACTGACAGGCAGGCTTGTCTTGTTACAGTATTTACAGCTACCTGAAGAAAATTGCTGGTGTTCTTTTGATCCTATTAGTACCACAGTCAGGCAGCTAGACTATTTACAGTTAGTGCAGTGAGTCCTGCTCACAGTGTTCAGCTAAACCTACAAGTTAGTTGGGTGCGTCCTGCTCACTGTGTTCAGCTAAACCTACAAGTTAGTGTGGTGCGTCCACCTCACAGTGTTCAGCTAAAACTACAAGTTAGTGCTGTGCGTCCTGCTCACAGTGTTCAGCTAAACCTACAAGTTATTGTAGTGAGACCTCTGCACAGTGTTCATCTAAAGCTACAAGTTAGTGCAGTGCGTCCTGCTCACAGTGTTCATCTAGATCCGTTCCTGTTATCTTCTTACTGACAGGCAGGCTTGTCTTGTTACAGTGTTTACAGCTACCTGAAGAAAATTGCTAGTGTTCTTTTGATCCTATTAGTACCACAGTCAGGCAGCTAGACTATTTACAGTTAGTGCAGTGCGTCCTGCTCACAGTGTTCAGCTAAACCTACAAGTTAGTGGGGTGCGTCCTGCTCACTGTGTTCAGCTAAAACTACAAGTTAGTAAGGTGCGTCCACCTCACAGTGTTCAGCTAAACCTACAAGTTAGTGCGGTGCGTCCTGCTCACAGTGTTCAGCTAAAACTACAAGTTAGTGCGGTGCGTCCTGCTCACAGTGTTCAGCTAAACCTACAAGTTAGTGCGGTGCGTCCTGTTCACAGTGTTCAGCTAAAACTACAAGTTAGTGCTGTGCGTCCTGCTCACAGTGTTCAGCTAGATCCGTTCCTGTTATCTTCTTACTAACAGGCAGGCTTGTCATGTTACAGTATTTAGAGCTACCTGAAGAAAATTGCTGGTGTTCTTTTGATCCTATTAGTACCACAGTCAGGCAGCTAGACTATTTACAGTTAGTGCAGTGCGTCCTGCTCACAGTGTTCAGCTAAAACTACAAGTTAGTGGGGTGCGTCCTGCTCACAGTGTTCAGCTAAACCTACAAGTTAGTGGGGTGCGTCCTGCTCACAGTGTTCAGCTAAACCTACAAGTTAGTGCGGTGCGTCCTGCTCACAGTGTTCAGCTAAAACTACAAGTTAGTGCTGTGCGTCCTGCTCACAGTGTTCAGCTAAACCTACAAGTTATTGTAGTGAGACCTCTGCACAGTGTTCATCTAAAGCTACAAGTTAGTGCAGTGTGTCCTTCTCACAGTGTTCAGCTAAAACTACAAGTTAGTGTGGTGCGTCCACCTCACAGTGTTCAGCTAAACCTACAAGTTATTTTTTTGCGAGCTCTGCACAGTGTTCACCTAAAGCTACCTGTAAAAGGTTGGTGGTGTTTTCCTGATCCTATCACTACCGCAGGCAGCTAAAAAAGCTACAAGTTAGTTTTTTGCGAGCTCTGCACAGTGTTCAGCTAAAGCTACCTGTAGAAGGTTGGTGGTGTACTCATACTACAGGCAGGCAGTTGATTTTGCTAGCTGCAGTATCAGTATATATATATATATATATATATATATATATATATATATATATATCCCAGCTTAGTGCAGCTACAGGCCATTAGTATGTCTGGAAGGCCAAGATGGAGAGGCAGACAGTCACAAGCCAATAAGAGAGGGCAAGCAGGCTCTGTGTCTAGTGCTGGTCGTGGAGACGGTGCATCCTCATCAGCACGTGGCCGTGGGACACGCTTGGCCTTTTTTTTCGGCAGCTGGCCGTATTGAGCCGCAACATGCGGACGACTTGGTCGAGTGGATGACCAAGCCGTCCTCATCCTCCTCATCCTCTCTCACCCATGCCCAGGGTACTTTGTCTGGCAAAGCAGCGGCCTCTTCCCTTGGCTCAATGTCATCAGTGACTCCTTCCCTAGCCCCACCATGTCCTCCTGAGGAGTCCCTCGAACTGTTTGACCACAGTGTTGGGTACGTGCTCCAGGAGGATGCCCAGCGTTTGGAAGGCTCTGATGATGATACTGAGCTCGATGAAGGCAGTAACATTAGCACGGACAGAGGGGGTGCCCAAGAAGGACAGCAATCTGGCAGTCATGCTCCCTCTGCTGCAGCATACTGCCAGGTTTGCTCCAGTGATGAGGAGGGAGGGGATGATGAGGTCACTGACTCAACGTGGGTGCCTGATAGGAGAGAGGAGGAGGAGGAGGAGGAAGAGGAGGCGGCACATCACCAACGAGGCGGGATGCCCTCCAGGGGCCAGCCTAAGGGCAGCACATTGACTGCATCACACCCCAAAGCTCCACATGTGCAGGGCGCTGCAGTCTCTGCGCGTTATTCAAAAAGTTCTTTGGTGTGGGCCTTTTTTGAGACGAGTGCATCAAATCGCACCGCTGCTATTTGCAACATATGTCTCAAGCGTATCTCGCGTGGCCAAAACATCTCCCGCTTGGGTACCACATGCTTGACCAGACATATGTTGACCTGCCATGCAGTTCGTTGGCAAGCGTATCTAAAAGACCCACACCAAAGAACAAAGAGGACCTCTCCTTGCTCCTCATCAGCTGAGATCTCCAACCCCACTATACCTTCAGTCCTCTCTGAGACCTGCACTGAGAGGAATGAAGGTGTAGAATTAGGTGTGTCACAGCCAAGTACTTGTGGGCAATCTGCTTTTGGTACACCGACGTCAGATTGTACCAGGCAAATTTCCCTGCCCCATCTGCTGCACCACCGAAAGAAGTTTGCTCCCAGCCATCCACATGCGCATTGGTTGAATGCTAGCTTGGCAAAATTGCTAGCACTTCAACTGCTGCCTTTTCAGTTGGTAGACTCTGCTCCCTTCCGTGAGTTTGTGGAATGTGCGATTCCTCAGTGGCAGGTACCCAAACGCCACTTTTTCTCACGGAAGGCGATTCCGGCTCTCTACCGGCATGTGGAAGGCAATGTCCATGCCTCGCTGGACAGGGCGGTCAGCGGTAAGGTGCATATTACCGCTGACTCATGGTCCAGCAGGCATGGACAGGGACGTTACCTAAGTTTCACGGCGCATTGGGTGACTCTGCTGGCAGCTGGTAAGGATGCAGGACAAGGTGCAGTAGTGTTGGAGGTTGTTCCGTCACCACGCCTCCAAAATGCTAATGATTGTGACACACCTCTCTCCTCCGCCCCCTCCTCTTCTTCTTCCTCCATGGCCTCTTCCTGTGCTTTGTCCTCGGAACCAGCGGTGCTCTGTAGCCGTTCAAGGGGCTACGCAAGTACGCAGGCCAAAAGATGCCATGCGGTGCTTGAGCTGGTGTGCTTGGGGGACAGGAGCCACACTAGGGCAGAGGTTCTGTCAGCTCTGCAGGGGCAGGTTCAGAGGTGGTTGACACCATGCCAACTTAAGGCAGGAATGGTGGTTTGTGACAATGACACCAACCTCCTCTCTGCCCTCCGACAGGGACAAATGACCCATGTGCCCTGTTTGGCTCACGTCCTTAACTTGGTGGTGCAGCGGTTCTTGGGCAGGTACCCGGGCTTACAGGATGTCCTGAGGCAGGCCAGAAATGTCTGTGTGCATTTCTGCCGGTCATATAATGCCAGTGCTCGGCTGACGAACCTCCAAAAGGAGTTTAACCTGCCCAAGAACCGCCTAATCTGTGACATGCCCACCAGGTGGAACTCAACGTTGGCCATGCTGCAGCAGCTGCACACGCAGCAGAGGGCCATCAATGAGTACCTGTGCGACTATGGCACCAGGACAGGGTCAGGGGAGCTTGTTTTTTTTTCCCCACGCCAGTGGGCCATGATCAGGGATGCATGCACTGTCCTGTCACCATTTGAGGAGGCCACGAGGATGGTGAGCAGTGACAGTGCATGCATCAGTGACACTGTCCCCCTTGTCCACCTGTTGGAGCACACACTGCATGGAATAATGGACAGGGCACTTGAGGCAGAACAGAGGCAGGAAGAGGAGGACTTCCTTAGCTCTCAAGGCCCCCTGGAAGAGGACGAGGAGGAGGGGGAGGAGGAGGAGGAGGAGGAAGATTGTGTCAGTATGGAGGTGGAGCCTGGCACTCAGCATCAGCAGCAGTCTTTAAGGGATCAGACCAAGAAACACATGGACTTGTACGTGGCTGGGAGGAGGTGGCTGTGGACCATGTCGTCCTTAGTGACCCAGAGGACTCCGGACCGAATGCCTCAGCAAACCTACGCTGCATGGCCTCCCTGATCCTGCAAAGCCTGCGTAAGGATCCTCGTATTCGTGGTATCAAGGAGAAGGACCAATACTGGCTGGCAACCCTCCTTGATCCACGTTACAAGGGTAAGGTTGCGGACCTTATCTTGCCATCGCAGAGGAAGCAGAGGATGAAACATCTTCGGGAGGCCTTGCAGAAAGGTCTGTGCAACGCGTTCCCAGAGACTGGGAGGTTACAAACTCCTGTTTCTGGACAACGTGTTGCTGAGGCTTCGGTCAGTCAAAGAAGGAACGGTGGAGAAGGTGGCCGTCTGACCGATGCGTTCAGACAATTTTTTGGTCCGCAGCTCCAAGGTATGATCGGTTCCAGCAACCATTGCCAGCGTCTGTTTTACATGGTGCAGGAACACCTAGGGGCAAGATCTGACTTGGAAGCCTTTCCCACCGAAAATCCTCTGGATTACTGGGTCTTGAGGATGGATCACTGGCCAGAGCTTGCACAGTATGCAATTGAGCTACTGGCCTGTCCTGCATCCAGCGTTCTTTCGGAACGCACATTCAGTGCTGCTGGAGGCTTTGTAACCGATCACAGGGTGCGTCTGTCCACCGACTCGGTCGATCGACTGACCTTCATAAAAATGAATCAGTCTTGGATCACCACCAGCTACCAAGCACCTGATGCTGATGTAACCGAATAATTTTTTTTGAAATCTCAGATCCCTTCAAAGACTGCCTATGCTGATGCTGAGTGACTATCCCTGAGTAATTATCCTCTTCCTCCTCAATCATCACGCTGATAGCTTGTAAGAACATTTTTGGTTCTGGGCACCAGCACCAGTGCCTAAGGCCTAATTTTTCAGCCCCTGTTCAACAGGGGCATGTAATTACAATTATTGATCTAATATTTCACAGCAGGGCCCATTTCTGTACCCACCAAGAGCGAGTGAGGACTTACAGTGTTGTGGCACCAACACCACCACCACCACCACCAAAGGCCCAATTTTTCTGCCCCTGTTCAACAGGGGAATGTAATTACAATTCTTGATCTAATATTTCACAGCAGGGCCCTGTGAGGGCTTACAGTGTTGTGGCCACAACAACACCTAAGGCCCAAATTTCTGCTGAGTATATAGGGCAGGCCCCTACTTTCAAACATCTAACTTACAAACGACTCCTACTTGCAAACGGAAGGAGACAACAGGAAGTGAGATGAAATCTACCCCTAGGAAGGGAAATTCTCTCCTGTAAGAGTTAATATGGGAAAAACATTTCTCCTTTCCACTGATGCTTTCCAATCCTTGTTCCACAAAAAAACCCAAATTTTCAAAAAACATTTGTCATTGGGACAAAAAGTGAGGTGAAATCTTCTGAAGAGGAGCACAGACAGCAAAACAAATGTCACAGGGGTGATAACCCTTCCCTATGTTTTTCAAAAAGCTTAAAAAAGATTTTTTGGCTGGAGCTAAACATGTAATAAATGTACCCGTTCAAAATTACAAACAGATTCTACTTAACAACAAACCTACAGTCCCTGTCTTGTTTGCACCGCCTGTATACCGCTGTGCAGAGTATATAGGGCCTGGTGGCCCCACACCTTTCCTTATTTTAATTTGGGTGCGGGGTTCCCCTTAATATCCATACAAGACCCAAAGGGCCTGGTAATGGAATGGGGGGTACCCATGCCGTTTGTCTCACTGATTTTCATCCATATTGCCAGGACCCGACATTACATTAAACCCGCAAGCAGTTTTAAATTAGATTTTTTCCTTTAAAAATGACATTTTTTGCAGGGACTGTTCTAAACACGGGAAACACGCGCCACTTTACAGGCATACTATAAACACACCCCAGGTACGATATTTAAAGGAATATTTCACTTTTATTTTTTTTTTTTTACTTTAAGCATTATTAAATCCCTGCTCCCGAAAAAACGGCCGTTTTTAAAAGTTTTTTTTGCATTGATACATGTCCCCTGGGGTAGGACCCGGGCCCCCAAACCCTTTTTAGGACAATACCATGCAAATTAGCCTTTAAAATGAGCACTTTTGATTTCGAATGTTCGAGTCCCATAGACGTCAATGGGGTTCTAACGTTCATGCAAATTTTCGGTCCGTTCGCAGGTTCTGGTGCGAACCGAACCGGGGGGTGTTCGGCTCATCCCTAGTGACCATCTGTGAGTGACCATCTGTGAGCCCAGAAACATACATTTATATATATATATATATATATATATATATATATATATATATATATATATATAAAAGTAATCACCTTAAAACTATTACTAAGTTTCTTGTAATTCAATAACTAAAGTTATATATGAATATAGACCCATACTACAATTGGTCATGATTAAGCAACCAATTTTTGGTCCAAGAAATCCTCCTCCTCCTGTTCCTGGACTGAACTTGGGTCAAAGCAATAACTCCAAGGCCAATAATAGCACGTTCTCTCCTCTGATTCCGCAACATGGCTGGTTGACGAATGGCCGTTCAGCTACGAACTGAAAAGCACGATTTGAAAAGCATGAATCAACACTCACCAAACTTCTACTAACACAAAATTAGCAGAAGGAGCCCAAAGGTTGGTGCCTGACAATTGAACTTCCTCTTTATCGGCTCGTAGTACGTCTAGTACGTCACTACGTTCGTGTTTGTTGGCCGACAATTGTGTGCCGTTAGTATGCAAGAAAAAATCCAGGCACACGCCCTTCAGACAAAAGTCTGACGCTCTGTCTGCCAACAATCTGATCATGTGTACGAGGCTTTAGAGCGATCTACATGTTTACTCCCACCACCATGCTTGACTGTAGGCAAAACACACTTATCTTTGTACTCCTCACCTGGTTGCCGCCACACATGCTTGACACAATCTGAACCAAATAATTTTATCTTGGTCTTAGACCACAGGACATGGTTTCAGTAATACATGTCCTTAGTCTGCTTGTCTTCAGCAAACTGTTTGCAGGCTTTCTTGTGCATCATCTTTAGAAGAGGCTTCCTTCTGGGACGACAGCCATGCAGACGAATTTGATGCAGTGTGCGGCATATGGTCTGAGCCCTGACAGGCTGACCCCCCACCCCTTCAACCTCTGCAGCAATGCTGGCAACACTCATACATCTATTTCCCAAAGACAACCTCTGGATATGACGCTGAGCACATGCACTCAACTTCTTTGGTCGACCATGGCGAGGCCTGTTCTGAGTGGAACCTGTCCTGTTAAACCACTGTATGGTCTTGGCCACTGTGCTGCAGCTCAGTTTCAGGGTCTTGGAAATCTTCTTATAGCCTATGCCATCTTTATGTAGAGCAACAATTCTTTTTTTCAGATCCTCAGAGAGTTCTTTGCCATGAGGTGCCATGTTGAAATTCCAGTGACCAGTATGAGAGAGTGAGAGCGATAACACCAAATTCAACACACCTGCTTCCCATTCACACCTGAGACCTTGTAACACTAATGAGTCACATGATACCAGGGTGGGAAAATGGCTAATTGGGCCCAATTTGGACATTTTCACTTAGGGGTGTACCCACTTTTGTTGCCAGTGGTTTAGACATTAATGGCTATGTGTTGAGTTATTTTGAGGAGACAGTAAATTTACACTGTTACACAAGCTGTACACTCACTACTTTACATTGTAGTAAAGTGTAATTTCTTCAGTGTTGTCACATGAAAATATATAATAAAATATTTACAAAAATGTGAGGGTGTACTCACTTTTGTGAGATACTGTATATATATGTAGCACCCTGATGTTTAGGCAGGGTTGCCCCTAAATTTACATGCCATTTGTAGTTACCTTGGCTCATTGTTAGGGATCAATTGAGTTCACTCTAAGTCTGGAATTGCTGCACTTCTCTCTGCTGCCGCCAGGTGGCCAGGTACCTGGTGGCATTAGATAAGACAAGGGCAAAGCAAGGACAGATTGGGAGTATATGGGGTATCTCAGCCCATGGGCAGGGGTTTTCTTAAATCCCTTTGCCTGCTGGGAGAACCTATATATTTGGGTGGAGTCACGGGATCGTTGTTCTGTGCCACCTGGACGGCTGTCTGGGCGGACATGTTTTGTATTGCCCGAGCTTCTAGGCCGGAGTTTGGGCCTATCCCAAGCACATCTGGCTGCTAGGCTGTCTGAGGGCCTATCCAGAAGCAAGAGAGCAGCATAGGGTTGGGATTGCGGCTTGCAGTCCAACCAGAAGTGACGGTTCTGCCGGCTGAAGAGCCTGTCATGGTCGGCGGTAAAAGGAGAACTGTCTCCACTATGAGACCAACCACCTTACTACCAAGGACCTAAACAAATAGCTGAAGCAAGTACCGGAGCAGTATTCTCACCAACCGGCAATGGTGAAAAATTTGGAAACTTCAGCAGGTGTCAAGCCAGGGACCCAGCAAGCGGAGGTGATGCTTGCAGAGCAGCCTTTTGTGTCAAGCCAGGGACAGAGCAGGCCAGTGGGGTGAAGCTTGAGAAGTATCTGGAGTGCCAAGCTAGGGACCCAGCAGGGAAATGGAGGGGTGACACTTGAGGAAGATACTAAAGTGCAGATTGGAAGAGCTCAAGGGATTCGGTGGATCAGCAAATCTAGAGAGACTGGGAGTTCAGTGGGTTGAGAACCTACAAGAAACGATTGTAAAGAAAATGAAGGAGTTTGTTACAGCTTGTGCTGGGAACTGTTCTAAGACTGTTGCCATAGAAGACAGCATTCCTACACATGCTGATGTGGTGTCTTGCTGGATGCCTTTCCCTGCATGGCTGTCTACCTGTAGAAGTCTCAGAGTCTGCCAATTAACATTGCAACTACCTTAAGGGTGTCCTGGCCCTAAAACCTCTTTCCCAAAGTTCTGCTCAAGAGAAAAAAAAATCTCTTTGCATTCAAGAAGTGTCTGAATATACCTTACACTACACCACTATACCTTACAACCCACTCTATATGGAAGGATATCAGCAGCTCTTGGCTCTGGAGGTTCTCATTAGACTAAAGGAGGCCTGGGATCTTTATATATATATATATATATATATATATATATATATATATATATATATATATATATATATACATACATATATATGTATGTATATATATATATATATATATATATATATATATATATGTGTATATGTATATATATATATATATATATATATATATATACACACACACACATATACAGTGGGGACGGAAAGTATTCAGACCCCCTTAAATCTGTTATATTGCAGCCATTTGCTAAAATCATTTAAGTTCATTTTTTTCCTCATTAATGTACACACGGCACCCCATATTGACAGAAAAACACAGGATAGAATTGTTGATATTTTTGCAGATTTATTAAAAAAGAAAAACTGAAATATCACATGGTCCTAAGTATTCAGACCCTTTGCTGTGACACTCATATATTTAACTCAGGTGCTGTCCATTTCTTCTGATCATCCTTGAGATTGTTCTACACCTTCATTTGAGTCCAGCTGTGTTTGATTATACTGATTGGACTTGGTTAGGAAAGCCACACACCTGTCTATATAAGACCTTACAGCTCACAGTGCATGTCAGAGCAAATGAGAATCATGAGGTCAAAGGAACTGCCTGAGGAGCTCAGAGACAGAATTGTGGCAAGGCACAAATCTGGCCAAGGTTACAAAAAAATTTCTGCTGCACTTAAGCTTCCTAAGAGCACAGTGGCCTCCATAATCCTTAAATGGAAGACATTTGGGATGACCAGAACCCTTCCTAGAGCTGGCCGTCTGGCCAAACTGAGCTATTGGGGGAGAAGAGCCTTGGTGAGAGAGGTAAAGAAGAACCCAAAGATCACTGTGGCTGAGCTCCGGAGATGCAGTCGGGAGATGGGAGAAAGTTGTAGAAAGTCAACCATCACTGCAGCCCTCCACCAGTCAGGGCCTTATGGTAGAGTGGCCCGACGGAAGCCTCTCCTCAGTGCAAGATACATGAAAGCCTGCATGGAGTTTGGTCTGATGAGACCAAGATAGAACTTTTTGGTCTTAATTCTAAGTGGTATGTGTGGAGAAAACCAGGCACTGCTCATCACCAGTTCAATACAGTCCCAACAGTGAAGCATGGTGGTGGCAGCATCATGCTGTGGGGGTGTTTTTCAGCTGTAGGGACAGGAGGACTGGTTGCAATCGAGGGAAAGATGAATGCGGCCAAGTACAGGGATATCCTGGACGAAAACCTTCTCCAGAGTGCTCAGGACCTCAGACTGGGTCGAAAGTTTACCTTCCAACAAGACAATGACCTTTAAGCACACAGCTAAAATAACGAAGGAGTGGCTTCACAACAACTCTTTCACTGTTCTTGAATGGCCCAGCAAGAGCCCTGACTTAAACCCAATTGAGCATCTGTGGAGAGACCTAAAAATGGCTGTCCACCAACGTTTACCATCCAACCTGACGGAACTGGAGAGGATCTGAAGGAGGAATGGCAGAGGATGCCCAAATCCAGGTGTGAAAAACTTGTTGCATCTTTCCCAAAAAGACTCAAGGCTGTATTAGATCAAAAGGATGCTTCTACTAAATACTGAGCAAAGGGTCTGAATACTTAGGACCATGTGATATTTCAGTTTTTCTTTTTTAATAAATCTGCAAAAATGTCAACAATTCTGTGTTTTTCTGTCAATATGGGGTGCTGTGTGTACAATAATGAGGGAAAAAAATGAACTTAAATGATTTTAGCAAATGGCTGCAATATAACAAAGAGTGAAAAATGTAGGGGGGTCTGAATACTTTCCGTCCCCACTGTATATATATATATATATATATATATATATATATATATATATATATATATATATATATATAATTTTTTTTTTTGTTTTTTGTTTTTGTAGAGAGGCGAGTCCGTGCCACTGTTTATTTTGACAGTTTGGGCCAGGTTTTGCAGAAGACAGGCACACTAATGAGCCAGGTGTGCACTGGGCTTATGTTAGAGCTTGGAGTAGAGGTTAGTGGTCCCACCCTCCCAAGGGGGTCAGTTTATCAAGGGAGCTGCAGGGAGCATGTTGCTCCATACTGTTCATGCTGGGACAGTGAAAGGCTGAGCCTGTAAAGATGTAGCAGCAGGGAGCTGCAGTAGAAGCAGTAAGTGCTGAAGAAGGTTCAGCGTTTAGTGCACAAGCACTGGGACTGTGTGTTTGACGGTCTGGAGGACCAAGGCAGGAGGCTTATGCAGAGATACGTACATAAGGAGAGCATCAATGGGAATCCTGCCTGTTCAAAATAGTAGCACTCACCGAATGGATTTCGGGAGGTGTGGTCAAAAAAATGAAATTACATCAACACAGAAAAATAAAAAATAATAAATGACCTTGGTCCTATGTGTGACCTATGTGTGTTCATTAGGTATATATAGGGGGTAGATAATAGGCAAATTGGGGTGAGTGGTTCTACCTTACTGGCTGTCAAGTGAGGGTAAATCAAACAAAAATATATGTACCAAATATATCTGCCTATAAGGTAAAGAAGCTTGCCCCAATAGTGTAGACAGCATACAATCATAACAGTGTGTATGATGTGAGAAACAAAACATGATAAAAAATATATATACCCAGTGAACCTATATATATATATATATATATATATATAGCGTATATACTCGAGTATAAGTCGATCAGAGTATAAGTCGAGGCCCCTAATTTACCACAAAAAACTGTGAAAAACTCATTGACTCGAGTATAAGACGAGGGTGAGAAATGCAGAGGGTCAACAATGCCCATCTGCAGCTGCATGCCTCCCTGTGTCCTGTGCAGCCTACCTTTATCCTGTGCATGTGTCCTGTGTCCTGTACATGTGCATGTGTCCTGTGTCCTGTACATGTGCATGTGCCCTGTGTCCTGTACATGTGCATGTGCCCTGTGTCCTGTACATGTGTATGTGTCCTGTACATGTGTATGTGTCCCTGTGTCCTGTACATGTGTCCTGTGTCCCTGTGTCCTGTGTCCTGTACATGTGTCCTGTGTCCTGTACATGTGTATGTGTCCTGTGTGCATCTGTCCTGTACATGTGTCCTGTACATGTGTATGTGTCCTGCGTGCATGTGTCCTGTGTGCATGTGTCCTGTGTGCATGTGTCCTGTGTCCCTGTGCAGCCTACCTGTGTCCTGTGCAGCCTCCCTGTGGCGATCTCCATCCTCGGATCAGCCTGTGATAATACACTTCGGCGGCAATTCCACTGTTAAAAAGCCGTGCCTCCTCCTCGTCTGTGATAGGCAGAACACTCAGCAGTTAGCGGTCAGCCTATCACAGACATTCTCTCATTCTCATACCACGGACGAGGATGAGAGAATGTCCGTGATAGGCTGTACACTGACAGCTGGGAAATAGAGTGTTCAGCCTATCACAGACGAGCAGGAGGTGCGGCTTTTAAAAGCTGGAATAGCCTCCAAACTATATCATCACACACCGGCCGCTGTCTGCCTGCATGACACGCTGATCATGCAGACAGACGGCGGTGACTCGAGTATAAGTCGAGGGGGGCACTTTCAGCCCAAAAAAAAGGGCTGAAAAATTTGACTTATACTCGAGTATATACAGTATATAGTAAGGTGAAGTATATATATGTGAAATATAAATCAAAATAAGGTATGATAGTGAAGTGAGATCAAATAGATATGGCCTAAAGTCATCAGAAAGTTACCAGTAAATTGACTCAAACCAAGCCATATAACACAAAGAAAATTTGTATCAAATTAAAAGCATAAAAAAAATAATAATAATACAAAAAAACATAAAAAGCACAAGTGCAGCAAAGTTAAAAAAAAAAAAAAATATATATATATATATATAGATATAGATATATACAGTATATATATCTATATCTATATATATATATATATATATATATATAGATATAGATATATATATACATATATATCTATATATAAATATATATCTATATATATATATATGTATATATATAGGTATATATATAGATATATATATATATATATCTATATATATATACACACACACACAAAAATACTGGTGGAGACAATAAAAAAACAAAATAAAAATAAAAAGTAATGTAGAAATAACTCTCGGTGGAGCTGCTGGTTTAAGCGGGCCTGTCCTCTTTGCTCTTCACCCTTCTTAAATTGTTCAATCCCCTTGACACAAATGTAGTGCAGTGTTGTAATAATATGAGTATCAACTTTAACCCACAATACACACTTATAGTTATATTTACCTCTACCTGGGTGCTGGTAGCTCCACCTGCAGGAGAAATAACAACACTGCACACAAACTTCAATAATAACCAAAAATAACTTCTTTCTTTGAGTAAATAATATATTTATATAAAGAGTTATTACAATGACTATACTATCACACCAACGTAGTGTAACAGTATAAGAAATGGTTATGACAATCAGTAACAGACACAAATATATTTAAATATATATATCTATACCCGGGAGCTCCCCCTGCTCTAGACCTTAAAGTCACTATCCTTTGTAACTAAATGCAGGGCCCTGCAATGAAAAGGTAGTCCTGACGTCTTCAGTCTTCGCTAGCTTTTATAATTGTAATCCGCAAATGGTTTCTCCTGGGTGTTGCGCAGTGTAATATATCACACTAAAACAATTGTAATCCAGCAGATTGACTAAGTGTTCTTATATGAAGAAAACAAGCATCTAGCATCCGTTCTTGAATACTGAAGTCTATTCAGATGTAAAGTTCTCCAACTTAACTTGTTCCGTGGGACTATCAGTCCCAGCAACACTCTGTAACAGTTTTAAATGTGTATGTAGTAGTTAAACAAACTTCTGGGTGTTAACCCTCCCACCACACAGGATCTGGGCAGATAGATGTCTCTGTTTCAGCAGTTCTCAGTCCATATGGAGACACCACCACGCCGTCACACTGTTCTGTTCACAAAAGACCAAGAGTCCTCGGTTATTTCCCCACGGGTCTCCGGAACGATCACTTCTGCTGCTCCAGCATGCTGTGATGTGATGGCAGGATCCTTGCAGCTGCTCCGCTCCTTCGCAAAGTAGGCCGCAACCCTGTGGGACACACACACCCACAGAGTTCTGCTGGCAGGCCACACGTCCCAGGAGCAAGAGAGCTAAGATGGCTGCTCCTTCCCTTTTATATCCTCCCACAATGCAGTTCAGTTCTCACCTTGTCTAGGAGCATTGTGGGTGGGTCAGGGCTACAGTTCCGAAGTAAACAATAAATCACTTCCATGTCACTTCACTTAATCATGAAACGTAAACGTATTGTACTTTCTCAATTGTCCACAAGATGGCACTAACACAACTTATGTACTGTATAATACACATAGGGCTAGAAACAAAGGTTGTCAGCGCTACAGTAAAAAAACGGTGAAGCTCCAAAATGGCCAAGTGTCCAAAGTAATCAGGTGACTGTTGTGTTCAGCAAATCAAGTGACTTGTGTGCTCCCCCTGATGGGTCCCCACTCACCAGCTCCTTGTACTCCTACAGGGGTAATGGGCATGTATGGATAGCCTCGGATGGTGTCCCTTGGTGGCTCTGCTCGCGGTCCGTCTGTAGTCTATAGGGCCTCTGCAGCTCTGTTGCGCAGTGTAGTATATCACACTAAAACAATTGTAATCCAGCAGATTGACTAACTGTTCTTATATGAAGAAAACAAGCATCTAGCATCCGTTCTTGAATACTGAAGTCTATTCAGATGTAAAGTTCTCCAACTTAACTTGTTCCGTGGGACTATCAGTCCCAGCAACACTCTGTAACAGTTCTAAATGTTCTAATTGGTAAATTAGGTCGGAAACCTTTTCAGTACGTCCAAACACATCTTGCAGGATATCTAAGTAGTCTTGGGCTACACGGTTCTATTTGCTGAGCTTTAAATTTCGAATGGCCTCGGAAGCAGGCCCTTTGAGACTCTCAGTAATCCGCTGTTTCTTCTGTGTTTCAGGGATGTCCCACTCATCCAGCACCTGCGTGGTCTGTTCCAACCATTCTTCAAAGGTATCCTCTCCTTTGGGTACAGGCTGTTGGACCGAGAAAATGCCCAGTTTTCGGTATCCAGTCCATGAATAGGTTGGGTTCCCTTTTTGACATTGGGACACCAAATTTCCCAGGGATGTGATGAGTTCTGGCTCAATTGCAGCTGTGCTGACTGTGATGGAACCTTGATTCCTGTGGAACTCATTTGGGAGAAGGTGGCAGGATTCTCCCCTTCTTCCCTTGGGTGGGTCAGATAAAATTTGGTCTTGTCAGCAAGTTCAACACTTTCACCCTGCAATGAAAAGGTAGTCCTGACGTCTTCAGTCTTCGCTAGCTTCTATAATTGTAATCCGCAAAGGGTTTCTCCTGGGTGTTCCGCAGTGTAATATATCACACTAAAACAATTGTAATCCAGCAGATTGACTAAGTGTTCTTATATGAAGAAAACAAGCATCTAGCATCCGTTCTTGAATACTGAAGTCTATTCAGATGTAAAGTTCTCCAACTTAACTTGTTCCGTGGGACTATCAGTCCCAGCAACACTCTGTAACAGTTCTAAATGTGTATGTAGTAGTTAAACAAACTTCTGGGTGTTAACCCTCTCACCACACAGGATCTGGGCAGATAGATGTCTCAGTTTCAGCAGTTCTCAGTCCGTATGGAGGCACCACCACGCCGTCACACTGTTCCGTTCACAAAAGACCAGGAGTCCTCGGTTATCTCCCCATGGGTCTCCGGAATGATCACTTCTGCTGCTCCAGCACGCTGTGATGTGATGGCAGGATCCTTGCAGCTGCTCCGCTCCTTCGCAAAGTAGGCCGCAAGCCTGTGGGACACACACACCCACAGAGTTCTGCTGGCAGGCCACGCGTCCCAGGAGCAAGAGAGCTAAGATGGCTGCTCTTTCCCTTTTATATCCTCCCACAATGCAGTTCAGTTCTCACCTTGTCTAGGAGCATTGTGGGTGGGTCAGGGCTACAGTTCCGAAGTAAACAATAAATCACTTCCATGTCACTTCACTTAATCATGAAACGTAAACGTATTGTACTTTCTCAATTGTCCACAAGATGGCACTAACACAACTTATGTACTGTATAATACACATAGGGCTAGAAACAAAGGTTGTCAACGCTACAGTAAAAAAAACGGTGAAGCTCCAAAATGGCCAAGTGTCCAAAGTAATCAGGTGACTGTGTTTAGCAAATCAAGTGACTTATGTGCTCCCCCTGATGGGTCCCCACTCACCAGCTCCTTGTACCCCTACAGGGGTAATGGGCATGTATGGATAGCCTCGGATGGTGTCCCTTGGTGGCTCTGCTCGCGGTCCATCTGTAGTCTATAGGGCCTCTGCAGCTCGCTCCACATGGTGGGGAGATCCGCTTCCAAGAGAAACTTGCTGCTGTGTAGTACCCTGCATAATAGGGAAACATGGGTTAATGTTGAACCTGCAGCAAGACTGAGGACGGATGAGAACTTCATGCTGTTTTGTGTGTAGCAGGGAAGTATGGGGTAAAAACTGACTATAATGTTTTGCCTACTAATGAGGTTGAAAACGTTCAAGTAAAAATCCTGTGTTGGGAGTGAAACACTGCCAGTGCATGGTGGTGAAACAGTGGTATTGCAACCAATGATGTCTGAAGATGAGTTCATACAAGATGATCTTAAAACAGACTGGGAAGTGTGGCACAGGGAAGCACTTGCAATATTTGTGGTGTAACAGTGAGGTGGACACTATCACTAGGAATTTTGCCAACAACAAATAAGGGAAAAAATGATGTAGTGTGTTTTGTGATGACAGACATGCTCAAATTTTTTTTAAATCAGGGAGTGCACAGCCAGTGTATATCTTGCCATCCTCTCCTGCCTTAGGAGAACTTGCACCATGGGGTAATGCTAATTGGAACTGGATATTACTGGCTGTACTGCGCAGAGATAGCCAATGTTGGAATCATATAATGCAATGTTGGTGTTTTTGTAAAGTGATTGTTAAGCTTCGTTTTTTTTTTTAATTCAAATAACAAACATGTTATACTTGCCTCCTCTGTGCAAGGGTTTTGCACAGAGTGGCCCGATCCTCCATTTCTGGGGTCTCCCCAGGGTGCTCCTGGCTCCTCCTCTTCTCGAGTGCCCCCACAGAGATCCGCTTTCCATGGGGGCACTCATGCGGTTGCGCTCCCGAGTCCTGCTGCTGCGTCCATTGACAAAGACAGCAGGATTCGGCCTCGCCCCTGGCTCCTGTGTCACTGAATTTAATTGACAGCAGTGGGAGCCAATGGCTAGGGATGAGCTTCGTGTTAGAGTCGAACCCATGTTCGAATCGAACATCGTATGTTCAGTCGTTCGCTGAATTACGAACGATATGGGCCGTTCACGCCAAATTCGTGTGGTGCATCACGGCCCATAATTCACTGCATTGCTGGCTGATGATTGGTCAAGCATGCACTATGACCCACATGCTTGGCCAATCACAGCGCCGTCTGTACAGAGAGCCGTAATTGTCCAAAGCCAGGGTTGCTTTGGCCAATTATGGCTCAGGGGGTTTAGTACATGCCCCACACTATATAAGGCCGCTTGCACAGCGGCCCTGTGTAGTGTGTTCTGGCGTTGAGAGAGAGATAGATAGAGAGAGAGACAGTGTCATTTGATTTAAGTTAGATAGAGTAGGCAGGCGAGTCAGTTAGCTGCACTTACAGTGTATTGTGTGTATATATATACACATCCTAGGTGATGTATATTATATATATATATATATATATATATATATATATATATATATACACACACTGTATTCAGTTTAGCTAGATCCGTTCCTGTTATTCTCTTCCTACTACTGACAGGCAGGCAGGTGTTTTTACAGTATTTACAGCTACCTGAAGAAAATTGCTGGTGTTCTTCTGATCCTATTAGCTACAGTATTTACAGTTAGTGTAGTGCATCCTCTGCACAGTGTGCACTTAAAGCTACCTGAAGAAAATTAGTGGTGTTCTTCTGATCCTATTAGTACAGTACCGCAGGCAGCTGTAGTATTTACAAGTTAGTGTAGTGCGTCCTCGGCACAGTGTGCATCTAAAGCTACCTGGAGAAAATTAGTGGTGTTCTTCTGATCCTATTAATACCACAGGCAGGCAGCTACAGTATTTACAGTTAGTGTAGTGCATCCTCTGCACAGTGTGCACCTAAAGCTACCTGGAGACAATTGCTGTTGTTCTGCTCCTATTAATACCACAGGCAGGCAGCTACAGTATTTACAGTTAGTGTACTGTGTCCTGTGTCTTCCTTCTTAGCTCCCAGCCAATCAGCTTGACAAAGAGCGCAGCCGTCACGTCACACACGGCAAGCCAGCTCAGGAAACGCGTCACACAGCATGTGACGTCATCATCCCTCGTCTGGATACTGTTTGCCATTCAAGCCTTGTTTTGGTGTTCTCCCTCGCTGTCTGCCGGTATGCATCCAGCGCTTCGGGACAACCCAGAGGCTACATATCCACTAGCTGAGAGAGATGACTCCACGGAACCCCTTGATTGCTTTCGGACTATTTTACACTTGAAACTTTCCTCTTAAATGTGAGTGCAAACCTTGCTGTTGCTGTTTTTATAATAAATTGTTTTAAAGTCTGCACCCAGAGGCGCCTCCTTTTCCTTGTTTTACAGTGTTTTTGGGAAAATGGCTTTCACTCCCACCGGAAGGCTGCCGTGAATGTGGATTACATATATCACCTCCATTATTTCACCTGTTGTGTTACATCACGGACTCTACTTCCAACATCATTTTTTCATCCCATTTAGAGTTCATTTATGTATATCATTACATAATTGGATTTTTGTTAATTTTTGCGCCCAATACTTGTTATTTTATTGCGTCCTCTGCACAGTGTGCACCTAAAGCTACTTGAATAAAATTGGTGGTGTTCTTCTGATCCTATATTAATACCACAGGCAGGCAGCTACAGTATTTACAGTTAGTGTACTGTGTCCTCTGCACAGTGTGCACCTAAAGCTACCTGAAGACAATTGATGTTGTTCTGCTCCTATTAATACCACAAGCAGGCAGCTACAGTATTTACAGTTAGTGCACTGCGTCCTCTGCACAGTGTGCACCTAAAGCTACCTGTGAAGACAATTGCTGGTGTTCTCATACTAATAATACTACAGGCAGGCAGTTGATTCTGCTAGATGCAATATCAGTATATATATATATATATATACATCCCAGCTTTGTGCAGCTACATCTCACTGCAGGCCATTAGTATGTCTGGAAGGCCAACAAGGAGAGGCAGACAGTCACAAGCCAATAAAAGAGGGCAAGCAGGCTCTGTGTCTAGAGGCAACAGTGCCGGTCGTGGAGATGGTGCATCCTCATCGGCACGTGGCCGTGGGACATGCTTGTCCTTTTTTTTGGCAGCTGGCCGTGTTGAGCCGCAACATGCAGAAGACTTGGTAGAGTGGATGACCAAGCCGTCCTCATCCTCCTCATTCTCTCTCACCCAGGCTCAGGGTACTTTGTCTGGCAAAGCAGCTGCCAATGTGACCTCTTCCCTCAGCTCAATGGCATCAGTCACTCCTTCCCTAACCCCACCATGTCCTCCTGAGGAGTCCCCCAAACTGTTTGAACACAGTGTTGGGTACATGCTCCAGGAGGATGCCCAGTGTTTTGAAGGGTCTGATGATGGTACCCAGCTAGAGGAAGGCAGTAACGTGAGCCCAGAAAGAGGGGGTGCCCAAGAAGGACAGCAATCTGGCAGTCATATTCCCCCAGCTGCAGCATACTGCCAGCTTTGCTCCAGTGATGAGGAGGGAGGGGATGATGAGGTCACTGACTCCACGTGGGTGCCTGATAGGAGAGAGGAGGAGGAGGCACATCACCAACAAGGCAAGTGTTGGGGTACATGTATGTTCTAAAAGCAAGTGAACCCTCGTATGATATCCTGATTAGAGTGTTCCCCAAAAACCCATTCAGATCTGGAGATCATTCCGACAAGAAATTATGACACACACAAGGCATGCAATTCAAAATGATCCAATCTTTTACTTCCTTATTTTCACTTATATAACCAACATGACATCACAACAAAAGTCCAACCCCTTCATTAATATATGCTAAATTTACAGACATTACGTATACATCAGATGTTTAAAAAACACCTAAAAATAATACATGATTTCTTCATACAGAAACTATCAACAAGCAAAAACCTTCATGCGTCATTTCGGGGAAATCATGTTATTTACAAGGATTTGAAACTAACTTTTGATAGACGTCACATATACATATTATTCTAAGATGGATACATATTCTTATAGCTAAAATAAAGGAAAGCAAGCTAAAATATCCCTACAATCCCCTCTTTGATCACACATGTATATATATATGTATGATCTCACTTCCTTATCATGACGATATTCTCAGCTTGCTTCTGATGATACATACTGAGATAAGTTTTATTGGGAGATGAGGGATCTAAAATGCGAGTGGCTCTATTAATAAGGCACATAATAAGCTTATACACAAAATAAAGGAAAAGGAAAAAGAACACAATAATGATTAAAATTATGGGAATATATCTTATCCAAGAGAATATCCCTTCAAATCCAAAAGGACTGAAGGTCTGGGCTATGTTGCGAGCCTCTTGTTGCAGCTTGGCCACCTCTTTTCTATGCTGAGCTATCACATCATAATAATCTGGTACCTCTATACTGGTATTGTGTACCCAAGTACAACATTCATAATCCTCAGTCATTTCACATAATCCTGTATGGGCTAAATTCATGCTTTCATTGGCTAAGTCATGCAAATCTAGTTGTTTTCTAATAGCCCTAGTTTCAACATTAAGTTTAGAAATGTCATCAGAATTTTTTTTCATCATCTCATCAATAATTCCTAAATAATTATTCAACCTTTTTATCAAATCTATCCCCCTTCCTGTCCAGGAAGGGAACCATGCCCAGGCCATATCCTTTTCAAGGAATAACTCTCTCTTGTTACGATGTTTTAATGGATACCTTGGGTGTATACTAGCTTCAAGCAATTGACTCCCATCACTATCACCTATCACCCCCATTATGGGCACCAGTGAGGCCAGGTAACACCAGCCTTGGACCTCTTGTGGAATCCAGGGATAACAAGTCTTTCCACAACAAATATAAGTGTGGTTACCAAACGAGAAGGGCATATTCACAGCAGTCTCTTGATCTACTGCTGTAACTGCTGCTAAAACCTGAAACAAATGCTGTACAGGTTTACTACTTTCATCTTCAGAGGCAAGAATCTTTTCAAAATCAGCCCGTACTCTGACCTTAACGTGGTATGTTTGATATAAAGAACAAGACTTCCCACTAGGGGCATAGCAACTAGAAATGTTCAAAACTGATTTACTACAGGTATGAGCATTTCCAGTAGAATTCCCTAAATTGAAACACCAGGTAGGATTATGACTTCTATTGATGATGTGAAAAGAAATGGTGTCATTAGTTCTTCTGCTGACATTCAAAAGGTCAAGGGGAATATTTCCTTTTAAAAGGGGAGTAATATTCAAAGGTATAGCCATTAGGGGTATCCTAACAGTGCTAAGGTGCAGTTTACTACAGATCCAACATTTTTGAAATCCTGATTTCCGAGCATAAGCATATTTGAATTTTAGCAAAAGCATTTTATCAGCAAAATTATCCTCAATGTCTCTCTTGTTTCTAACTGGTATCACTGTAATGTTCGCCTATGTATGTGTGTTTCCACAAATACTTTTAATGCCACCCAAATCTTCAGGATGGCAAATACAGTTAGTGAAGATCCAAGTGGGCGGGAACACCATCAGGGTGATCAGGAACAGGAAACAAAATGTTTTGCCAGAAGTCTGTAGTGAAATAAGCGAGGTCATCTTCTCCGGCCGGACCTGCTTTTCCAGGAACTCCTCCTTCATCTGCTTGGACTTCTGCTTGAGGGCCTCCTGTACTAAGGATCTCCTTTCTGCTCTTGGGGCTTTGGGCAACCTTTTTCACTCGGCTGGCATGGATCCCGGACTAGCAGTTTTCCACCAGGATAGCCGTTCTGATCACTGCAATCACCATAGTAGGAGGTCCAAAGGGATACTCTTGCTTCTTATTTCTGTTCAGCTGTTGGACCACCACGGTGTCTCCCTCCTTGAAGAGGTGAGTAGCTTCCTGTGAAGAAAAAAGAGAGGTGCGAGCAACATTTCTTTGACTGTATCCAATATTTCAACCAGTTTTCTTACATATTCTTCCTGTATTAAGTCTAAATCTCCCTTTTCTACCATTAAAGGTGCTCTGGCCTATGGGGTGGGGAAAAATCTACTCATCAAAACTTAAAAAAAAACTTATTTCTGCCTGGACTGCTGGGAGGACCTTTCTCCAATTGGCAAAGGTTCCTCCTGTGGCCTTTCTTATCTTGTCTTTTATTGTTCTGTTCATCCTTTCTACTATTCTTGAACTTGGAGGGTGGTAGGGAATGTGAAACTTCCATTCTATCTTGAGAGTTTTTACCAAGTCCTTGGCAGACCCTGGCTATAAAAGCTGGACCATTTGAGAACATGTCCACAATTATCAAAAGATATTCCTGTCTTTTGCCTAGTTTGGGCCTGTATGTGAAATCAGCCGTGACTTGTATACCTGCGTGGCCTATTCCGTGGTACTGTGAATGCACTTGCTGTTGGTATACATGGTTTCCCCTCTTTGCAGAGAAATCCAGACCTTGGATCTCTCTACACACCCTTTCCATTCCAGTCCCTTAACTCATAATTTGATGCATAATCCTGGAGATCTGCAAGTGACTTTTCAAAAGGGGATAGGACAGGTATCAGCATAACAATTTGGATGTCTGCTGTCTGTGAGATAGCAGCTTATTTAGCAGCAAGGTCAGCCAGACCTGCTCATTTCCCCTGGCTATCTCTGTCTGTTGGCCTATGTATGC
Source organism: Aquarana catesbeiana (assembly GCF_042186555.1). Lineage (NCBI taxonomy): Eukaryota > Metazoa > Chordata > Amphibia > Anura > Ranidae > Aquarana > Aquarana catesbeiana. The sequence continues at coordinate 411,422,530 of NC_133328.1, read as the reverse complement.
TCTGCAGTGTACTATAGCCTAGAGCAAGAACCATCAACAAAAACATTCTGTGTGTCCGGTAGTGCTGTGGACCTGGGTGATGTGTCTTGGTGAATGAGGTTTATGTAGTCATGTTATGGCACAACCTCATCCTGTTCTCCTTTTTAATCCTAAAAGGGCGTTTAAAATGGATGCTGGGCCTGCAGTGAGAGAAGCATATTTGATGTGCAATTTTTGGATTGGACAGCAAAATCACCTCATATCCGCTCAACCTCTGAGCAGACATGTGCTGTGTATGTACATTTTTCAACAAGATTGACACATTGTAAGTGATGTGAAGTGTGGCGTCGTGTCCCAGAGTGAAAGAAGTGACCGTCTCAACCACCATAGATCAGGACGCTTGAGCGCACCGGGACCATCTTTGAGAAAAAAACTACAGAGCGCAGTCTCCCACTATATTCCTGGGCCAGTACTCCCGCCATGGTTCTGCAATTTTCCCTGGCAAACAAGTGAAACATTTTGCCATATTCAAGGAGGCCGAGGCTCGGGCTGGTAACCATTATACATTTCAACATGGCAAAACATGGCAAAAACATTTAACATTTCATCAGACCATTTTACAGTATCAAACATTTCAGAGACATTGCTTCAAAAACATTGCTTGTCTCAATATATTGTCATTGAAAGAGCAGTCAGGTATCCATTGGCAGCAGTAACCAATCATACCTAGGAAGCTGAGCATGTCCTTCCTATTAAGTGGGCGGGGCAGACCCATTCAGAGCCGCAGCTCTTTTATGACTGACTCTTCTTTCTCCTTTTGTGAGCCCAAATACTCAACTGTGGTTTTTTTTTTTTTTGACAACATTGTAACTTTTCCTTAAACATTTTGTAACCACATACATGTAACCATTTCAATAAAGATAGGCTATCAGCTCGGCAGTCCTCCTCTGAAGAACTACAAATCAAAAAATCACCAACATACTGCAACAGTACAGAACCATGAGGGGCAGTCCAGGGCCCGAGGGTGACTTGGAGTACAGTGGCCATGTCTCCTCGTCTACAGGGATGAAAAAAAAACATTCTTTAAATCAATCACAGTAAAATACTCTGCATCGCATGGCATGGTGGTAAATATTGATGGCACATCAGGCACTACTTGGGCAATTGGTACCACTAGGCTATTAATGTCCCTTAGGTCTTGTACAAACCTATAGTCACCGTTTGCCTTCAATTGCGGTAGTACTAATGCCGCAAACAATTCCCCACTATCTATTACAGTCAGTGAGATATTAGTACTTGAACCCTGTTGGCAAAAAGCCAAATGTCCAAATTTTGCACCCGACTTCCCCTTTGCAAGAGATGTCAGTAGCAAAAAGAATTATTCAAATAGCATGTTTTAATCAAAAGTTATCCTCACCAATTTATGTATTACCTTAAAAAAGTGCTATTAACGCTCTACCCATATTTTAAATGGTAAAAACGTCCCTAATGTCACAATACTTCAAAGACCTGGGACAGACTTGATAAGACTCCCCTGCTCTTCCAATAAGTGACATTACTCCCTGCACTGTCAATCCTTCTTAAAACACAAATTTGTGTAAACCAGTAATACAATCAGGACACTTTTGAAACCTTTTCTTTTTTTTTTTTTTTTTTTTTTTACTTTCCCTAAAATGACACTGAACGTCTGATTACAGCAAGGCAAATAAAATATTTTTACTCACTGCATCAATGCCAGAATCATCCTGCCAACTATATATATATATATATATATATATATATATATATATATATATATATATATATATATCTTATACTTTAGAGTCAAAGCATTTATATATAAATCATTAAAAGTCAGCATCAATACATCACCAAATATTGTAACATCACTCTATGTTTCATTATAATACAATGACAATACAATGCAGTGGAAAGGTGTCATCTTACCTTATGACACCTGACAAATTCCACACAGACAAACAGATGACCTTATTTTATCTACTTATTTTATCTCCTAAGCGAAAGAAAGGCAAGCAAAGAGGTTTGGGTTTTTCTGGCACACTCCATCAGATATCTTTATAAAACTTCTTACAGTACTGTGGGTTTCTCAGAACCCCTTGGACTATCTCAGAGTCCTTCTTTTTTGGAACTATCTCAGAGTTCCTTTGGACTATCTCAGAGCCCCTTGGACTAACTCAGAGCCCTCTTTGGGTTTCTCAGAACCCCTTGGACTAACTCAGAGTCCTTTGGACTAACTCAGAGTCCTTTCTTCCGTCACCCGAACGGACTTCTACGAGGTTCATAAATGTCTTTAACACTACACCTTCTGTTAATCCCATATAGGGAAACGGTCTTTTAAACTAAAGTCACGGCAAGAGAAATAATATTAATTAAATCAGACTCACCCGACTTAAATAATGACCGCCCCACATTCTGACACCAAGCTGTTGGGGTACATGTATGTTCTAAAAGCAAGTGAACCCTCGTATGATATCCTGATTAGAGTGTTCCCCAAAAACCCATTCAGATCTGGAGATCATTCCGACAAGAAATTATGACACACACAAGGCATGCAATTCAAAATGATCCAATCTTTTACTTCCTTATTTTCACTTATATAACCAACATGACATCACAACAAAAGTCCAACCCCTTCATTAATATATGCTAAATTTACAGACATTACGTATACATCAGATGTTTAAAAAACACCTAAAAATAATACATGATTTCTTCATACAGAAACTATCAACAAGCAAAAACCTTCATGCGTCATTTCGGGGAAATCATGTTATTTACAAGGATTTGAAACTAACTTTTGATAGACGTCACATATACATATTATTCTAAGATGGATACATATTCTTATAGCTAAAATAAAGGAAAGCAAGCTAAAATATCCCTACAGCAAGATGCCCTCCAGGGGACAGCTTAAGGGCAGCGTACCGAGTGCATCACACCGCAAAGCTCCGCATGTGCAGGGCACTGCTATTTGCAACATATGTCTCAAGTGTATCTCGTGTGGCCAAAACATCTCCCGCTTGGGCACCACATGCTTGACCAGACATATTTTGACCTGCCATGCAGTTCGTTGGCAAGCGTACCTAAAAGACCCACACCAAAGAACAAAGAGGACCTCTCCTTGCTCCTCATCAGCTGGGATCTCCAACCCCACTATACCTTCAGTCCTCTCTAAAACCTGCACTGAGAGGAATGAAGGTGTAGAGTTAGGTGTAGAATTAGGTGTGTCACAGCCAAGTACTTGGGGGCAATCTGCTATCGGTACACCGACGTCAGATTGTACCAGGCAAATTTTCCTTCCCCAGCTGCTGCACCATGCCCAGCGGTTGAATGCTAGCTTGGCTAAATTGCTAGCGCTTCAACTGCTGCCTTTTCAGTTGGTAGACTCTGCTCCCTTCCGTGAGTTTGTGGAATGTGCGGTTCCTCAGTGGCAGGTTCCCAAACGCCACTTTTTCTCATGGAAGGTGATTCCGGCTCTCTACCGGCATGTGGAAGGCTGTCAGGCTAGGATCATATAACAGGTAACAGTTCAGGTGTTCTGATTATGCAAAGAGTTCAAAGAACAAGAGCACATACCATGAGCAGGTCTGAGCAGAGCAGGTCAGCTGGGACTTGTAGTTCACCGCTGTAGATGAAGATAGATTTTGTCTGGTGCTTGTAGTTCACCGCTGCAGATGAAGATAGATGTTGTCTGGTGCTTGTAGTTCACCGCTGCAGGTGAGGATAGATGCCTGAGGTTTGTAGTTCACAGCTGCAGATGGAGGTACTACAGTAGAATCAGGCAAAGCGTAGTCTAGGCAAGCTGGGTCATACACAGGAAGATCAGAGTCCAAACGATACCAAATCAGAAGCAGGCAAACAGGGTCAAACGAGCCGGGTCATACACGAAATACACAGAGCAGATATCAACTGGATCAAACACAAGGTAAACTCTAACACGAGCACTGATTGAATGCTGATACAAGATTTTTAAAGGTGAGCTGGCCAATCACTGTTGTTTCCCAGGCAAAGGCTGTGTCAGGTGAATTGTGCTGGGTCCTAAAGGGATCCTAGTACTGACAGTACCCCCCCTTTCTCGAGGGGATTCTCCTGCACCCCCAGGCTTACTTGGATAACGAAGATGGAACTTCTTCTTAAGTCGGTCAGCATGAAGATCACGAGCTGGGACCCAAGATCGATCCTCTGGGCCGAAACCTTTCCAATGAACGAGATATTGTAAGGAATTGCGCACTCGTCTGGAATCAAGAATAAATGCCACTTCATATTCCTGACTGTTCAACACATCCACAGGTTCTGGTTCATTTACTTGGAGGCTGGAATGAACAGGTTTCAACAATGAAACATGAAAGACATTTGGAATGCGCATGGATGGGGGGAAGTTTTAATCTATAGGATACAGGATTAACAATCTCCGAAATTTCATAGGGCCCGATGAAAGTTTTTTAGATGGAACATGCAGGGACAGATTCCTAGATGATAGCCACACTTTGTCACCAACTTTATATCCTGGTGCCTTTGAGTGCCTCTTGTCAGCCATTTTCTTAAAAGCCTGCACAGAGCGAGAAATAGCACGATTAACATCGGACCAGATTTTGGAGAAATTTTCAATTGTGGTGTTGGCATCTGGCACATCAGAGGGTGGAAGATCAAAGGAGCACACACGAGGATGCAACCCGTAAACACAGAAGAAAGGAGAGGTCCCTGTAGATGTGCTGGCACAATAATTAAAGGCAAACTCTGCCCATGGCAGGACGTTGACCCACTCCACCTCATCTTTGGCCATCAGACAACGTACCATCTTCTCTAGAGTCTGATTAGTCCTTTCTGTTTGGCCGTTTGTCTCAAGATGATATGCTGAAGAATATGATAACTTAATCCCCAGCTGAGAGCAAAGGGCCTTCCAAAACTGGGCTATAAACTGAGAGCCACGGTCTGAGACAATGTTAATTGGTGCCCCATGGAGCCTGAAAACGTGTTTAATGAATAAAGATGCCAGTTCTTTAGCAGATGGAAGTTTCGGAAGCGGAACAAAGTGGGCCATTTTACTGAACCTGTCTACCACCACCCAGATTGTGGAACATCCCTGGGACGGAGGCAAGTCAGTGATAAAGTTCATAGATAAATGGGTGCAGGGACAGGTAGGTATCGGTAGAGGATGTAGGAGACCGGGCGGCTTAGAGGTACTGCTCTTGCTTCTGGCACAAACTTCACAGGCCTGGATGAAGGCTAACACATCCTGCCTAATCGATGACCACTAGAGGTTGCAAGAGATCATCTCAAAAGTTTGTTTAAACCCCGGATGTGCTGCAGGTTTTGATGCATGTACCTGCTGCAATACCTGCAAACGAAGAGCCAGGGGCACAAAAAGCATACCAGAGGGAGTGGAGGTAGGGGCTTCAGCCTGTGCAGGTAACAAGGCCTCAGAGATGTCAGTCTGGGTGAAAGCCAAAATCCTATCCTCAGAGATAATGGGTTGTGGAGGAAGCGGAGGAGGAGACTCTGATAAAAAGCTGCGAGACAAGGCGTCAGCCTTAATGTTTTTTGGCCCTGGTAAATATGAAATTGTGAAGTCAAATCTGGAGAAGAACAATGACCACCTGGCTTGACGTGAGTTCAGTCTTTTAGCAGAACGGATGTATTCAAGGTTTTTGTGGTCAGTCAGAACTATGAATGGATAGCGAGCTCCCTCCAGCCAATGTCTCCATTCCTCCAAAGCGAGCTTTATGGCTAGAAGTTCTCTGTTGCCTATATCATAATTGCACTCTGCTGGAGAATATTTACGAGACAAGAAGGCACAGGGGTGGATGGCAGCATTTACAGGATCCTTTTGTGACAAAAGCTCCCCCCACCCCTACTTCAGATGCATCTACCTCCACAATAAAAAGTAGCTCAGGAACAGGATGGCGTAGGATTGGTGCAGAGGTAAAGGCTATCTTTAACTGGGTGAAGGCTGCCTGGGCTTCAGTAGTCCATTTAAAGGTAGTCGGAGTCTTCCTGGTGAGAGAGGTGATGGGATGTGCAATGGTGGAAAAGTTCTTAATGAATTTTCGATAGAAATTTGCAAAGCCCAGGAAGCGCTGAACTGCCTTCAGGTCTGAAGGTGGTGCCCAGTCTAAAATGGCTTGAATCTTGGCTGGATCCATGGTGAGGCCTGTGTCAGAAATTAGGTAGCCTAGGAAAGGTACTTGTTTAACATGGAATGAACATTTTTCAGGCTTTACAAAAAGGGAGTGAGTCTTTAATTGGGCAAATACCGAGCAGACATGCTTCTGATGTGTTTCAAGATTGGGAGAATATATCAAAATATCGTCTAAATATACAAGCATGAAGCGACCCAACATGTCACGGAAAATGTCATTCATAAAGTTCTGAAAGACAGCTGGGGCATTTCTGAGACCGAAAGGCATGACAAGACATTTGTAATGACCATCCTTGGTGTTAAAGGCTGTCTTCCACTCGTCGCCTGCACGGATGCGCACCAGATTATAGATTAAAGTCCAGTTTGGAGAAGATTTTGGCTCCCTGGATTTGAGAGAACAATTCTGTGATGAGAGGAAGAGGATACTGATTGGGAACAGTTATTTTATTTAGACCTCTGTAATCAACACAAAGTCTCAGTCCCCCATGCTTCTTTGGGACAAAGAAGCATCCTGCTCCTGCGGGAGAAGTGGAGGGATGGATGAAACCCTTAGCTAGGTTTTCCTGGATGTATTCTTGCAAGGCAAGATTCTCTGGCTCAGACAGTGGAAAGACTCTCCCTCGAGGAGGTGTAGTGTCAGGCAAGAGGTCAATGGGACAATCATAACTGCGATGAGGTGGTAAAGTGTCAGCAATCCCTTTAGAAAACAAATCCCAAAAGTCCTTATAACAAAGTGGAATCTGTTCCATTCCCACTTGACAGGTAGCTCGTCGAACAGGGTGCTGGATGCAGTTCTTTTTACACTGATTGGACCAAGCCAGAATATTTCCTGTTCCCCAGTCAATTACAGGATTGTGCTTCTAAAGCCAAGGAAGGCCTAGGATCAAAGGAGTGGATGGAGAGTCAATGACAAAACATGAAATCTTCTCCCAATGCAAAGCCCCCAATTGTAACTGGAAAGGGTTGGTGGATTGGAGCACTAGATCTTGTGAGAGATGCCGATCATCCACGGAAATCAGGCGGACTGGGCAATCTAGAGCATGAGTTTCCAGGGACAAAGAGGTAATCAGAGTCTTATCAATACAATTCTCAGCGGCTCCAGAATCTACCAAGGCCAGCAGTTCATGAGCCCCTGTCCCAAAGTGAATGACAGCGGGTAAAAGAATGCGATTGTCCCCCTAGGGGGAAATGAGAGCAGACCTAGGGTAACCTTCCCGCAATTACCTAGGTCCTGGAGTTTCCCGGACAAGTAGGGCACAAACAGAGCATATGACCCTTGAGGCCACAATACAAGCAGAGTCCCATGTTACGTCGGAGCCTGTGTTCCTGGGCAGATAACCGGGTGGAGCCTAACTGCATAGGTTCTTCCTCAGATTTGGTACTGGAGGTGGAATAGTCAGGGAGGGAGTCAAGGGAGGTATATAGTTTGCCACAGCTGTAGTTTGTTCTTGTCTCCTCTCTCGCTGGCGGCAGTCAATTCTAATGGCTAGACTCATAACCCCAGTGAGGCTGGGTAGGAGAAGTTGACCAGAGCATCCTTAATTGCATCTGAAAGGCCCATTCTAAACTGGCTGCGGAGAGCTGCATCATTCCAGCCAGATTCTGGGGCCCACCTGCGAAACTCTGAGCAATACATTTCAGCTGTGGTAGTTCCTTGCTTTAAGTTACGCAGGGTTGATTCTGCAGTAGCAGCAGCACGATCTGGATCACCATATAGCAACCCTAGGGCTTCAAAGAAGGCATCTACTGTTAGCAAGGCTGGATGGTTTGGTTCTAGGTTAAAGGCCCAAGCCTGGGGGTCACCCTGTAGTAGAGAGATAATGATTTGAACCCTCTGAGTTTCAGGGCCAGACGAGGATGGCCTTAACTTGAAATATAATTTGCAGCTGTTTTTAAAGTTGCAAAACCCTTTACGGTCACCAGAAAACCGGTCAGGCAAAGGAATTTTTGGTTCAGATGGAGTTTTTGTATCGGTGGTAATAGAAGGAGATTGCACCTTGGTGAGCTCTGTGGCCATTTCCTGAACTTGATGGGATAAGCGGCAAAGTTCCTGTGCAAACAACTGAGCCTGCTCAGGATCCATGATAGGTTTCCTTTATTATGTATGGCTTGTGTTAATGTCAGGCTAGGAGCATATAACAGGTAACAGTTCAGGTGTTCTGATTATGCAAAGAGTTCAAAGAACAAGAGCACATACCATGAGCAGGTCTGAGCAGAGCAGGCCAGCTGGGATTTGTAGTTCACCGCTGTAGATGAAGATAGATGTTGTCTGGTGCTTGTAGTTCACCGCTGCAGGTGAGGATAGATGTCTGGTGTTTGTAGTTCACCACTGCAGATGAAGGTACTACAGTAGAATCAGGCAAAGCGTAGTCTAGGCAAGCTGGGTCATACACAGGGAGATCAGAGTCCAAACGGTACCGAATCAGAAGCAAACAGGGTCAAACGAGCCGGGTCATACATGAAATACACAGAGCAGGTATCAACTGGATCAAACGCAAGGTAAACTCTAACACGAGCACTGATTGAATGCTGATACAAGTGTTTTAAAGGTGAGCTGGCCAATCACTGTTGTTTCCCAGGCAAAGGCTGTGTCAGGTGAATTGTGCTGGGTCCTAAAGGGATCCTAGTACTGACAAAGGCAATGTCTTGGCCTCGCTGGACAGGGCGGTCAGCGGTAAGGTGCATATTACCGCTGACTCATGGTCCAGCAGGCATGGACAGGGACATTACCTATCTTTCACCGCGTAGTGGGTGACTCTTCTGGCAGCTGGGAAGGATGCAGGACAGGGTGCAGTAGTGTTGGAGGTTGTTTTGCCACCATGCCTCCAAAATACTACTAGTGGTGTTTCTGCCACACCTCTCTCCTCCACCCCCTCCTCTTCTTCTTCCTCCATGGCCTCTTCCTGTGCTGATTTGTCCTCGGAACCAGCAGTGCTCCATAGGCGTTCAAGGGGCTGCACAGGCCAAAAGATGCCATGCAGTGCTTGAGCTGGTGTGCTTGGGGGACAGGAGCCACACTGGGGCAGAGATTCTGTCAACTCTGCAGGGGCAGGTTCAGAGGTGGTTGACGCCACGCCAGCTAAAGCCAGGTATGGTGGTTTGCAACAATGGCACCAACCTCCTCTCCGCCCTCCGACAGGGACAACTGACCCATGTGCCCTGTTTGGCTCACGTCCTTAACTTGGTGGTGCAGCAGTTTTTGGGCAGGTACCCGGGCTTACAGGATGTCCTGAGGCAGGCCAGGAAAGTCTGTGCGCATTTCCGCAGGTCATATAATGCCAGTGCTTGGCTGGCTGACCTCCAAAAGGAATTTAACCTGCCCAAGAACCGCCTAATCTGTGACATGCCCACCAGGTGGAACTCAACGTTGGCCATGCTGCAGTGGCTGCACACGCTGCAGAGGGCCATCAATGAGTACCTGTGCGACTATGGCACCAGGGCAGGGTCAGGGGAGCTTGTTTTTTTCTCCACGCCAGTGGGCCATGATCAGGGATGCATGTACTGTCCTGTCACCATTTGAGGAGGCCACGAGGATGGTGAGCAGTGACAGTGCATGCATCAGTGACACTGTCCCCCTTGTTCATCTGTTGGAGCACACGCTGCGTGGAATAACGGACAGGGCACTTGAGGCAGAACAGAGGCAGGAAGAGGAGAACTTCCTTAGCTCTCAAGGCCCCCTTTGTCCAAACAGTGTTCCTGCGTGCCCACCGATCACACAGGAAGAGGACGAGGAGGAGGAGGAAGAAGAGGCTTGTGTCAGCATGGAGGTGGAGCCTGGCACTCAGCATCAGCAGCAGTCTTTAAGGGATCATTTACAGTCCCAAGAAACCCATGGACTTGTACGTGGCTGGGAGGAGGTGGCTGCCGATCATGTCGTCCTTAGTGACCCAGAGGACTCCGGACCGAATGCCTCAGCAAACCTACGCTGCATGTCCTCCCTGATCCTGTAAAGTCTGTGGAAGGATCTTTGTATTCGTGGTATCAAGGAGAGGGATCAATACTGGTTGGCAACCCTTCTTGATCCACGTTACAAGGGTAAGGTTGCGGACCTTATCTTGCCATCGCAGAGGAAGCAGAGGATGAAACATCTTCGGGAGGCCTTGCAGAAAGGTCTGTGCAATGCGTTCCCAGAGACTGGGAGGTTACAAACTCCTGTTCCTGGACAACGTGTTGCTGAGGCTTTGGTCAGTCAAAGGAGGAGCAGTGGAGAAGGTAGCCGTCTTACCGATGTGTTCAGACAATTTTTTAGTATGCAGCCCTAAGGTATGATCGGTTCCAGCAACCATCGCCAGCGTCTGTTACATGGTGCAGGAATACCTAGGGGCAAGAGCTGACTTGGACACCTTTCCCATCGAAAACCCTCTAGTTACTGGGTCTTGAGGATAGATCACTGGCCAGAGCATGCACAGTATGCAATTGAGCTACTGGCCTGTCCTGCATCCAGCGTTCTTTCGGAACACACATTCAGTGCTGCCGGAAGCTTTGTAACCAATCACAGGGTGCGCCTATCCACCGGCTCGGTCGATCGACTGACCTTCATAAAAATGAATCAGTCTTGGATCACCACCATCTACCAAGCACCTGATGCTGATGTAACCGAATATTTGTTTTTTAAATGTCATCCTTTCAAGACTGCCTATGCTGATGCTGAGTGACTATCCTGTTATGCTGAGTGACTATCCTCTTCCTCCTCAATGATCATGCTGATATCTTGTAAGAATATTTTTGATTCTGGGCGCCGCCACCAGTGGCTAAGGCCCAATTTTTCAGCCCCTGTTTAACAGGGGCGTGTAATTACAATTTTTGATGCAATACTTTGCAGCAGGGCTTGTTCCTGCACTCCAACTAGAGTATCTGTGAGGGGTTGCAGTGTTATGGCACCAGCAGCAGTGCCTAAGGCCCAATTTTTCAGCCCCTGTTTAACAGGGGCGTGTAATTACAATTTTTGATGCAATATGTTGCAGCAGGGCTCGTTCCTGGCTCCAACTAGAGTATCTGTGAGCGGTTGCAGTGTTGTGGCACCAGCACCAGTGCCTAAGGCCCAATTTTTCAGCCCCTGTTTGACAGGGGCGTGTAATTACAAGTTTTGATGCAATACTTTGCAGCAGGGCTCTTTCCTGCGGTCCAACTAGAGTATCTGTGAGGGGTTGCAGTGTTGTGGCACCAGCACCAGTGCCTAAGGACCAATTTTTGGTGTGTAATTACAATTTTTGATGGAATATTTTGCAGGAGGGCTCATTCCTGTGCTCCAAGGGTTTTTCACAGAGTGGCCCCGATCCTCCATTTCTGGGGTCTCCCCAGGGTGCTCCTGGCTCCTCCTCTTCTCGAGTGCCCCCACGGAGATCCGCTTTCCATGGGGGCACTCATGCGGTCATGCTCCCGAGTCCTGCTGCTGCGTCCGTTGACACAGACAGCAGGGTTCGGCCTCGCCCCTGGCTCCCATGTCACTGAATTTAATTGACAGCAGTGGGAGCCAATGGCTAGGGATGAGCTTCGTGTTCGAGTCGAACCCATGTTCGACTCGACATCGTGTGTTCAGTCGTTCGCCGAATTACGAACGATATGGGCCATTCGTGCCAAATTCGTGTGGTGCATCACGGCCCATAATTCACTGCATTGCTGGCTGATGATTGGTCAAGCATGCACTATGACCCCGTCTGTACAGAGAGCCGTAATTGTCCAAAGCCAGGGTTGCTTTGGCCAATTATGGCTCAGGGGGTTTAGTACATGTCCCACACTATATAAGGCCGCCTGCACGGCGGCCCTGTGTAGTGTGTTCTGGCGTTGAGAGAGAGATAGATAGACAGAGAGACAGTGTCATTTGATTTAAGTTAGATAGAGTAGGCAGGCGAGTCAGTTAGCTGCACTTACAGTGTATTGTGTGTGTATATATATATATACACATCCTAGGTGTTGTATATATATATATATATATATATATACTGTATTCAGTTTAGCTAGATCCGTTCCTGTTATTCTCTTCCTACTACTGACAGGCAGGCAGGTGTTTTTACAGTATTTACAGCTACCTGAAGAAAATTGCTGGTGTTCTTCTGATCCTATTAGCTACAGTATTTACAGTTAGTGTAGTGCATCCTCTGCACAGTGTGCACTTAAAGCTACCTGAAGAAAATAAGTGGTGTTCTTCTGATCCTATTAGTACAGTACCGCAGGCAGCTGCAGTATTTACAAGTTAGTGTAGTGTGTCCTCTGTACAGTGTGCACCTAAAGCTACCTGAAGAAAATTAGTGGTGTTCTTCTGATCCTATTAGTACAGTACCGCAGGCAGCTGTAGTATTTACAAGTTAGTGTAGTGCGTCCTCTGCACAGTGTGCACCTAAAGCTACCTGGAGAAAATTAGTGGTGTTCTTCTGATCCTATTAATACCACAGGCAGGCAGCTACAGTATTTACAGTTAGTGTAGTGCGTCCTCTACACAGTGTGCACCTAAAGCTACCTGGAGACAATTGCTGTTGTTCTACTCCTATTAATACCACAGGCAGGCAGCTACAGTATTTACAGTTAGTGTACTGTGTCTTCCTTCTTAGCTCCCAGCCAATCAGCTTGACAAAGGAGCACAGCCGTCACGTCACACATGGCGAGCCAGCTCAGGAAACGCGTCACACAGCGTGTGACGTCATCATCCCTCGCCTGGATACTGTTTGCCATTCAAGCCTCGTTTTGGTGTTCTCCCTCGCTGTCGGCCGGTATACATCCAGCGCTTCGGGACAACCCAGAGGCTACATATCCACTAGCTGAGAGAGATGACTCCATGGAACCCCTTGATTGCTTTCGGACTATTTTACACTTGAAATTTTCCTCTTAAATGTGAGTACAAACCTTGCTGTTGCTGTTTTTATAATAAATTGTTTTAAAGTCTGCACCCAGAGGCGCCTCCTTTTCCTTGTTTTACAGTGTTTTTGGGAAAATGACTTTCACTCCCACCGGAAGGCTGCCGTGAATGTGGACTACATATATCACCTCCATTATTTCACCTGTTGTGTTACATCACGGACTCTACTTCCAACATCATTTTTTCATCCCATTTAGAGTTCATTTATGTATATCATTACTTGATTGGACTTTTGTTGTTAATTTTTGCGCCGAATACTTGTTATTTTACTGTGTCCTCTGCATAGTGTGCACCTAAAGCTACCTGAATAAAATTGGTGGTGTTGTTCTGATCCTATATTAATACCACAGGCAGGCAGCTACAGTATTTACAGTTAGTGTACTGTGTCCTCTGCACAGTGTGCACCTAAAGCTACCTGAAGACAATTGATGTTGTTCTGCTTCTATTAATACCACAGGCAGGCAGCTACAGTATTTACAGTTAGTGTACTGCGTCCTCTGCACAGTGTGCACCTAAAGCTACCTGTGAAGACAATTGCTGGTGTTCTCATACTAATAATACTACAGGCAGGCAGTTGATTCTGCTAGATGCAATATCAGTATATATATATATATATATATATATATATATATATATACATCCCAGCTTTGTGCAGCTACATCTCACTGCAGGCCATTAGTATGTCTGGAAGGCCAACAAGGAGAGGCAGACAGTCACAAGCCAATAAAAGAGGGCAAGCAGGCTCTGTGTCTAGAGGCAACAGTGCCGGTCATGGAGATGGTGCATCCTCATCATCACGTGGCCATGGGACACGCTTGTCCTTTTTTTTGGCAGCTGGCCGTGTTGATCCACAACATGCGGAAGACTTGGTAGAGTGGATGACCAAGCCGTTCTCATCCTCCTCATTCTCTCTCACCCAGGCTCAGGGTACTTTGTCTGGCAAAGCAATTGCCAATGCGACCTCTTCCCTCAGCTCAATGGCATCAGTCACTCCTTCCCTAACCCCACCATGTCCTCCTGAGGAGTCCCCCAAACTGTTTGAACACAGTGTTGGGTACATGCTCCAGGGGGATGCCCAGTGTTTTGAAGGGTCTGATGATGGTACCCAGCTAGAGAAAGGCAGTAACGTGAGCCCAGAGAGAGGGGGTGCCGAAGAAGGACAGCAATCTGGCAGTCATATTCCCCCAGCTGCAGCATACTGCCAGCTTTGCTCCAGTGATGAGGAGGGAGGGGATGATGAGGTCACTGACTCCACGTGGGTGCCTGATAGGAGAGAGGAGGAGGAGGCACATCACCAATGAGGCAGGATGCCCTCCAGGGGACAACTTAAGGGCAGCGTACCGACTGCATCACACCGCAAAGCTCCGCATGTGCAGGGCACTGCTATTTGCAACATATGTCTCAAGTGTATCTCGTGTGGCCAAAACATCTCCCGCTTGGGCACCACATGCTTGACCAGACATATTTTGACCTGCCATGCAGTTCGTTGGCAAGCGTACCTAAAAGACCCACACCAAAGAACAAAGAGGACCTCTCCTTGCTCCTCATCAGCTGGGATCTCCAACCCCACTATACCTTCAGTCCTCTCTAAAACCTGCATGAGAGGAATGAAGGTGTAGAATTAGGTGTAGAATTAGGTGTGTCACAGCCAAGTACTTGGGGGCAATCTGCTATCGGTACACCGACGTCAGATTGTACCAGGCAAATTTTCCTTCCCCAGCTGCTGCACCACCAATAGAATTTTGCTCCCAGCCATCCACATGCCCAGCGGTTGAATGCTAGCTCGGCTAAATTGCTAGCACTTCAACTGCTGCTTTTTCAGTTGGTAGACACTGCTCCCTTCCGTGAGTTTGTGGAATGTGCGGTTCCTCAGTGGCAGGTTCCCAAACGCCACTTTTTCTCATGGAAGGTGATTCCGGCTCTCTACCGGCATGTGGAAGGCTGTTAGGCTAGGAGCATATAACAGGTAACAGTTCAGGTGTTCAGATTATGCAAAGAATTCAAAGAACAAGAGCACATACCATGAGCAGGTCTGAGCAGAGCAGGTCAGCTGGGACTTGTAGTTCACCGATGTAGATGAAGATAGATGTTGTCTGGTGCTTGTAGTTCACCGCTGCAGATGAAGATAGATGTTGTCTGGTGCTTGTAGTTCACCGCTGCAGGTGAGGATAGATGTCTGGTGTTTGTAGTTCACCGCTGCAGATGGAGGTACTACAGTAGAATCAGGCAAAGCGTAGTCTAGGCAAGCTGGGTCATACACAGGAAGATCAGAGTCCAAACGATACCAAATCAGAAGCAGGCAAACAGGGTCAAACGAGCCGGGTCATACATGAAATACACAGAGCAGATATCAACTGGATCAAACACAAGGTAAACTCTAACACGAGCACTGATTGAATGCTGATACAAGATTTTTAAAGGTGAGCTGGCCAATTACTGTTGTTTCCCAGGCAAAGGCTGTGTCAGGTGAATTGTGCTGGGTCCTAAAGGGATCCTAGTACTGACAGTACCCACCCTTTCTCGAGGGGATTCTCCTGCACCCCGAGGCTTACTTGGATAACGAAGATGGAACTTCTTCTTAAGTCGGTCAGCATGAAGATCACGAGCTGGGACCCAAGATCGATCCTCTGGGCCGAAACCTTTCCAATGAACGAGATATTGTAAGGAATTGCGCACTCGTCTGTAATCAAGAATAATTGCCACTTCATATTCCTGACTGTCCAACACATCCACAGGTTCTGGTTCATTTACTTGGAGGCTGGAATGAACAGGTTTCAACAATGAAACATGAAAGACATTTGGAATGCGCATGGATGGGGGGAAGTTTTAATCTATAGGATACAGGATTAACAATCTCCGAAATTTCATAGGGCCCGATGAATTTTGGGCCAAGTTTTTTAGATGGAACATGCAGAGACAGATTCCTAGATGATAGCCACACTTTGTCACCAACTTTATATCCTGGTGCCTTTGAGCGCCTCTTGTCAGCCATTTTCTTAAAAGCCTGCACAGAGCGAGAAATAGCACGATTAACATCGGACCAGATTTTGGAGAAATTTTCAATTGTGGTGTTGGCATCTGGCACATCAGAGGGTGGAAGATCAAAGGAGCACACACGAGGATGCAACCCGTAAACACAGAAGAAAGGAGAGGTCCCTGTAGATGTGCTGGCATAATAATTAAAGGCAAACTCTGCCCATGGCAGGACGTTGACCCACTCCACCTCATCATTGGCCATCAGACAACGTACCATCTTCTATAGAGTCTGATTAGTCTTTTCTGTTTGGTCGTTTGTCTCAGGATGATATGCTGAAGAATATGGTAACTTAATCCCCAGCTGAGAGCAAAGGGCCTTCCAAAACTGGGCTATAAACTGAGAGCTACGGTCTGAGACAATGTTAATTGGTGCCCCATGGAGCCTGAAAACATGTTTAATGAATAAAGATGCCAGTTCTTTAGCAGATGGAAGTTTCGGAAGCGGAACAAAGTGGGCCATTTTATTGAACCTGTCTACCACCACCCAGATTGTGGAACATCCCTGGGACGGAGGCAAGTCAGTGATAAAGTCCATAGATAAATGGGTGCAGGGACAGGTAGGTATCGGTAGAGGATGTAGGAGACCGGGCGGCTTAGAGGTACTGCTCTTGCTTCTGGCACAAACTTCACAGGCCTGGACGAAGGCTAACACATCCTGCCTAATCGATGGCCACCAGAGGTTGCGAGAGATCATCTCAAAAGTTTGTCTAAACCCCGGATGTGTTTTGATGCATGTACCTGCTGCAATACCTGCAAACGAAGAGCCAGGGGCACAAAAAGAATACCAAAGGGAGTGGGGGTAGGGGCTTCAGCCTGTGCAGGTAACAAGGCCTCAGAGATGTCAGTCTGGGTGAAAGCCAAAATCCTATCCTCAGAGATAATGGGTTGTGGAGGAAGCGGAGGAGGAGACTCTGATAAAAAGCTGCGAGACAAGGCGTCAGCCTTAATGTTTTTTGGCCCTGGTAAATATGAAATTGTGAAGTCAAATCTGGAGAAGAATAATGACCACCTGGCTTGACGTGAGTTCAGTCTTTTAGCAGAACGGATGTATTCAAGGTTTTTGTGGTCAGTCAGAACTATGAATAGATAGCGAGCTCCCTCCAGCCAATGTCTCCATTCCTCCAAAGCAAGCTTTATGGCTAGAAGTTCTCTGTTGCCTATATCATAATTGCGCTCTGCTGGAGAATATTTACAAGACAAGAAGGCACAGGGGTGGATGGCAGCATTTACAGGATCCTTTTGTGACAAAAGCGCCCCCCACCCCCACTTCAGATGCATCTACCTCCACAATAAAAGGTAGCTCAGAAACAGGATGGCGTAGGATTGGTGCAGAGGTAAAGGCTTTCTTTAACTGGGTGAAGGCTGCCTGGGCTTCAGTAGTCCATTTAAAGGTAGTCGGAGTCTTCCTGGTGAGAGAGGTGATGGGATGTGCAATGGTGGCAAAGTTCTTAATGAATTTTCGATAGAAATTTGCAAAGCCCAGGAAGCGCTGAACTGCCTTCAGGTCTGAAGGTGGTGCCCAATCTAAAATGGCTTGAATCTTGGCTGGATCCATGGTGAGGCCTGTGTCAGAAATTAGGTAGCCTAGGAAAGGTACTTGTTTAACATGAAATGAACATTTTTCAGGCTTTACAAAAAGGGAGTGAGTCTTTAATCGGGCCAATACCGAGCAGACATGCTACTGATGTGTTTCAAGATTGGGAGAATATATCAAAATATCGTCTAAATATACAAGCAAGAAGCGACCCAACATGTCACGGAAAATGTCATTCATAAAGTTCTGAAAGACAGCTGGGGCATTTCTGAGACCGAAAGGCATGACAAAACATTCTTAATGACCATCCTTGGTGTTAAAGGCTGTCTTCCACTCGTCACCTGCACGGATGCGCACCAGATTATAGGCTCCCCTTAAGTCCAGTTTGGACTTAGTATCCTGCTCCTGCGGGAGAAGCGGAGGGACGGAGGAAACCCTTAGCTAGGTTTTCCTGGATGTATTCTTGCAAGGCAAGATTCTCTGGCTCAGACAGTGGAAAGACTCTCCCTCGAGGAGGTGTAGTGTCAGGCAAGAGGTAAATGGGACAATCATAACTGCGATGAGGTGGTAAAGTGTCAGCAATCCCTTTAGAAAACACATCCCAAAAGTCCTTATAACAAAGTGGAATCTGTTTCATTCCCACTTGACAGGTAGCAAGTCGAACAGGGTGCTGGATGCAGTTCTTTTTACACTGATTGGACCAAGCCAGAATATTTCCTGTTCGCCAGTCAATTACGGGATTGTGCTTCTGAAGCCAAGGAAGGCCTAGGATCAAAGGAGTGGATGGAGAGTCAATGACAAGACATGAAATCTTCTCCCAATGCAAAGCCCCCAATTGTAACTGGAAAGGGTTGGTGGATTGGAGCACTAGATCTTGTGAGAGAGGCCGATCATCCACGGAAATCAGGCGGACTGGGCAATCTAGAGCATGAGTTTCCAGGGACAAAGAGGTAATCAGAGTCTTATCAATAAAATTCTCAGCGGCTCCAGAATCTACCAAGGCCAGCAGTTCATGAGCCCCTGTCCCAAAGTGAATGACAGCGGGTAAAAGAATACGATCGTCCCCCTGGGGAGATGAGAGCAGACCTAGGGTAACCTCCCCGCAATTACCTAGGTCCTGGAGTTTCCCGGACATGTAGGGCACGAACGGAGCACATGACTCTTGAGGCCACAATACAAGCAGAGTCACATGTTATGCCGGAGCCTGTGTTCCTGGGCAGATAACCGGGTGGAGGCTAACTGCATAGGTTCTTCCTCAGATTTGGTACTGGAGGTGGAATAGTCAGGGAGGGAGTCAAGGGAGGTATATAGTTTGCCACAGCTGTAGTTTGTTCTCGTCTCCTTTCTCGCTGGCGGCAGTCAATTCTAATGGCTAGACTCATAGCCTCCTCCCTGTGAGGCTGGGTAGGAGAAGTTGACCAGAACATCCTTAATTGCATCTGAAAGGCCCATTCTAAACTGGCTGCAGAGAGCTGCATCATTCCAGCCAGATTCTGGGGCCCACCTGCAAAACTCTGAGCAATACATTTCAGCTGTGGTAGTTCCTTGCTTTAAGTTACGCAGGGTTGATTCTGCAGTAGCAGCACAATCTGGATCATCATATAGCAACCCTAGGGCTTCAAAGAAGGCATCTACTGTTAGCAAGGCTGGATGGTTTGGTTCCAGGTTAAAGGCCCAAGCCTGGGGGCCACCCTGTAGTAGAGAGATAATGATTTGAACCCTCTGAGTTTCAGGGCCAGACGAGGATGGCCTTAACTTGAAATATAATTTGCAGCTGTTTTTAAAGTTGCAAAACCCTTTACGGTCACCAGAAAACCGGTCAGGCAAAGGAATTTTTGGTTCAGATGGAGGTTTTGTATCGGTGGTAATAGAAGGAGATTGCACCTTGGTGAGCTCTGTGGCCATTTCCTGAACTTGATGGGATAAGCGGCAAAGTTCCTGTGCAAACAACTGAGCCTGCTCAGAATCCATGATAGGTTTCCTTTATTATGTATGGTTTGTGTTAATGTCAGGCTAGGAGCATATAACAGGTAACAGTTCAGGTGTTCTGATTATGCAAAGAGTTCAAAGAACAAGAGCACATACCATGAGCAAGTCTGAGCAGAGCAGGTCAGCTGGGACTTGTAGTTCACCACTGTAGATGAAGATAGATGTTGTCTGGTGCTTGTAGTTCACCGCTGCAGGTGAGGATAGATGTCTGGTGTTTGTAGTTCACCACTGCAGATGAAGGTACTACAGTAGAATCAGGCAAAGCGTAGTCTAGGCAAGCTGGGTCATACACAGGAAGATCAGAGTCCAAACGGTACCAAATCAGAAGCAAGCAAACAGGGTCAAACGAGCCGGGTCATACACGAAATACACAGAACAGGTATCAACTGGATCAAACGCAAGGTAAACTCTAACACGAGCACTGATTGAATGCTGATACAAGTGTTTTAAAGGTGAGCTGGCCAATCACTGTTGTTTCCCAGGCAAAGGCTGTGTCAGGTGAATTGTGCTGGGTCCTAAAGGGATCCTAGTACTGACAAAGGCAATGTCTTGGCCTCGCTGGACAGGGCGGTCAGCGGTAAGGTGCATATTACCGCTGACTCATGGTCCAGCAGGCATGGACAGGGACGTTATCTATCTTTCACCGCGTACTGGGTGACTCTTCTGGCAGCTGGGAAGGATGCAGGACAGGGTGCAGTAGTGTTGGAGGTTGTTTTGCCACCACGCCTCCAAAATACTACTAGTGGTGATTCTGCCACACCTCTCTCCTCCACCCCCTCCTCTTCTTCTTCCTCGTTGGCCTCTTCCTGTGCTGATTTGTCCTCGGAACCAGCAGTGCTCCATAGGCGTTCAAGGGGCTACGCAAGCACGCAGGCCAAAAGATGCCATGCGGTGCTTGAGCTGGTGTGCTTGGGGGACAGGAGCCACACTGGGGCAGAGATTCTGTCAGCTCTGCAGGGGCAGGTTCAGAGGTGGTTGACGCCACGCCAGCTTAAGCCAGGTATGGTGGTTTGCGACAATGACACCAACCTCCTCTCCGCCCTCCGACAGGGACAACTGACCCATGTGCCCTGTTTGGCTCACGTCCTTAACTTGGTGGTGCAGCAGTTCTTGGGCAGGTACCCGGGCTTACAGGTCATATAATGCCAGTGCTTGGATGGCTGACCTCCAAAAGGAATTTAACCTGCCCAAGAACCGCCTAATCTGTGACATGCCCACCAGGTGGAACTCAACGTTGGCCATGCTGCAGCGGCTGCACACGCTGCAGAGGGCCATCAATGAGTACCTCTGCGACTATGGCACCAGGGCAGGGTCAGGGGAGCTTGTTTTTTTTTCCCCACGCCAGTGGGCCATGCTCAGGGATGCATGTACTGTCCTGTCACCATTTGAGGAGGCCACGAGGATGGTGAGCAGTGACAGTGCATGCATCAGTGACACTGTCCCCCTTGTTCATCTGTTGGAGCACACGCTGCGTGAAATAATGGGCAGGGCACTTGAGGCAGAACAGAGGCAGGAAGAGGAGGACTTCCTTAGCTCTCAAGGCCCCCTTTGTCCAAACAGTGTTCCTGCGTGCCCACCGATCACACAGGAAGAGGACGAGGAGGAGGAGGAAGAAGAGGCTTGTGTCAGCATGGAGGTGGAGCCTAGCACTCAGCATCAGCAGCAGTCTTTAAGGGATCATTTACAGTCCCAAGAAACCCATGGACTTGTATGTGGCTGGGAGGAGGTGGCTGCCGATCATGTCGTCCTTAGTGACCCAGAGGACTCTGGACCGAATGCCTCAGCAAACCTACTCTGCATGGCCTCCCTGATCCTGTAAAGTCTGTGGAAGGATCCTCGTATTCGTGGTATCAAGGAGAGGGATCAATACTGGCTGGCAACCCTCCTTGATCCACGTTACAAGGGTAAGGTTGCGGACCTTATCTTGTCATCGCAGAGGAAGCAGAGGATGAAACATCTTCGGGAGGCCTTGCAGAAAGGCCTGTGCAACGCGTTCCCAGAGACTGAGAGGTTACAAACTCCTGTTCCTGGACGTGTTGCTGAGGCTTTGGTCAGTCAAAGAAGGAGCGGTGGAGAAGGTGGCCGTCTGACCGATGCGTTCAGACAATTTTTTTGTATGCAGCCCCAAGGTATGATCAGTTCCAGCAACCATCGCCAGCATCTGTTTTACATGGTGCAGGAATACCTAGGGGCAAGATCTGACTTGGACACCTTTCCCATCGAAAACCCTCTGGGTTACTGGGTCTCGAGGATAGATCACTGGCCAGAGCATGCACAGTATGCAATTGAGCTACTCGCCTGTCCTTCATCCAACGTTCTTTCGGAATGCACATTCAGTGCTGCTGGAAGCTTTGTAACCGATCACAGGGTGCGCCTGTCCACCGACTCGGTCGATCGACTGACCTTCATAAAAATGAATCAATCTTGGATCACCACCAGCTACCAAGCACCTGATGCTGATGTAACCGAATAATTTATTTTGAAATGTCATCCTTTCAAGACTGCCTATGCTGATGCTGAGTGACTATCCTGTTATGCTGAGTGACTATCCTCTTCCTCCTCAATGATCATGCTGATATCTTGTAAGAATATTTTTGATTCTGGGCGCCGCCACCAGTGGCTAGGGCCCAATTTTTCAGCCCCTGTTTAACAGGGGCGTGTAATTACAATTTTTGATGCAATACTTTGCAGCAGGGCTCATTCCTGCGCTCCAACTAGAGTATCTGTGAGGGGTTGCAGTGTTGTGGCACCAGCACCAGTGCCTAAGGCCCAATTTTTCAGCCCCTGTTTTTTTTTTTTTTTGAAAAGAACAAGTTTATTTCAAATAGTAATTCGTACAAGTATGGTACAAAGAGTACAGAATTTTAAATGAAAAAGAAAAAACCACACATAAGACTGGCAGGATTTAACATTTCCCATCATCAGGTAACTCTTATAGACAGCCTACTGAAATGTACAAGCAATCCCTTCATCACATTATCTTTGTGTTAAAGTATGCAATTAACAAGTGCCTTCCCAGGGGCCATAGCATTAATACCCAGAGTATCGTCTTCTAGCTCATTAAATGATATGGCTTGGTAACGTTAGAGATTGTGTGGACCGTAGCCATTAATTATTCCGTGCATGTGTTAGTATTGTTAAGCCACCTATCCCAGACCTTGTGGTATTTGGAGGGGCACCCCCTATGTCTATAAAGGACTTTCTTATATGGTAATGATGCATTTATTTCTCCGATCCATTCTTGAATGGTAGGAGAAGCAGTCCTCATCCACCTTCTAGCGACTAGTTTTCTGGCGCAGAATAAAGTTTCTCCAAGGAAGGAAGTTAGATACTTGTCCATGTCAGCATCTGGGAATAGCCCCAGTAGACATGGCCTGGGGTTAAGCGAAATTGGGGAGCCCATATGATCATGTAAGAATTTTATGATTTGTGCCCAGTAATTTTGAATGTCTGGGCATGACCATAGTAGATGGAAGAATGAACACGGGCTACTCGAGCATCTCGGGCAGTTCAGGTTCTGACTTGAAGAGAATTTGTCTATTCTGGATGGTGTGAGGTAGGACTTGTGGATTATGTACAACTGAGTCAGGCGCTCGGATATTTTAGGGGATGTTTTTTTGATGTTTTCTAATATTTCGTCCCAGTCAGAGATTTCTATGGGGCCCACATCATCTTCCCATCGAATTCTGGCTGTTTCTGTGATTCTTGCTATCGATCTTGTGCGCAGTATAGTGTAAAAAGAAGATATTAATTTGTCTGGGTTCGAACCTGTAACAACATCCACTAGAGGAATCATTTGTGTGTTAGGGAATCCATTTACAAATTGAGTTTGGAGTGCATGCCTCAACTGCACATAGTTAAAAAACATGTGGGAGGGAAGATCAAACTCCTCTTGGAGAGTCTGAAAGTGTCTTACACCGAAAGGTGTAATTACTTGAAAAAGGAACAGTATCCCCCTAGCGGCCCAGGTTGTGGTTCCTGGTATAGATAGCAGTTCTCCCATCTGAGGGTTATGCCATAAGGGGGTGTGCGAGTGGAAGAAATCGGCGCCCGTTAATTTAAGTGCAGCTTCCCAGATGTATTTGTGTTGAAGGAGTAGTAGATTTCGACCGTCTCCATCCCTCCTTCCTCTCCTCCCCCTAAATGGTACCTGTAAGGGGGAATGAGTGACGCTGTTCGGCTCTTTACATATTAAAGTGTGGTATCTGGTGTCGTCTGATTTATGTATGTAGTAAAAGTGTGAGAGCTGTGCAGCTACATAGTATGTGTGGAGGTCGGGGAGAGCAGTCCCACCTGAGGAGGTGGGGTTTTTTAACGTGTTCCATGCCAGCTTATGCCTACTCGATCCCCAAATAAAGGAATTGATGATCTTGTCCATTGTCTTAAAAATTTTTAGGGGAATAATTACTGGTGAGTTCCAGAACATATAAAGAAACTTGGGAAGTAGAATCATTTTAAAAAGATTGATTCTTCCCATTACTCCTAAAGGAAGTCTTGCCCAGGATTGCGTGCGGGATTTTAAGTATGAAAAGAGTGGTTCAGTGTTATTGGCAATGTATTCCGAGGGCTCTTTAGTAATTTCCACTCCTAGGTATTTTATAGATGCGACCCTTTGCAGGGGAAGTGAGGCTGAGTTACATGTGGGGGATGATGAGTCTAAGGGCAAAATTTGGGACTTGGACCAATTCATACTTAGTCCTGAGTGGTTTCCAAATTCTTCAATGGTAGAAAGAGCTGCTTGGAGGGACGGACCAGTGTCCTCCAGGTAGAGAAGCATGTCGTCAGCATACAGACTCAATGTTTCTACAAGAGATCCCACACGTAGCCCGCGTATATTTGGATTTGACCTAAGGGATATAGCGAGAGGTTCAACCGCCAAGGCGCATAAAAGGGGGGACAACGGGCAACCTTGACGAGTTCCACGTTCTAGTGGGAAGGGGTCAGACATCCGCCCATTTACGACCACCCTGGCTTTCAGGGAGAAATATAATACCTTTACCCATTGTATAAAACATGGACCAAATCCGAACCCTTTTAGGCATTCCCATAAGTATACCCATTCCACTGAATCGAACGCCTTGGCGGCGTCTAATGCCACTATCGCTCTATCTCCCGTATTCTCGTGTTCGGCCTGAATGTTCATGTGTAAGCGGCGTAGATTCATGGCTGTATTTTTTCCAGGCATGAATCCCGTCTGATCTGGGTGAACGAGGGACAAAATACTACGGTTAAGACGGATAGCTAGCACTTTGGCCAAAATTTTTATGTCCGCTTGTAAAAGTGAAATTGGGCGGTAGGATTCTGGAAGATGAGGGTTTTTACCTGGCTTAGGGAGTACTATAATTACTGCCTGACTAAGGGATTCAGGAAGCGATTCAGTTTCAAAAATATGATTACATAATTTCAGTAGTTCAGGGACCAAAACATCTGAGTAAGATGCATAGAAGTCTAATGGTATACCGTCCCCACCAGGGGACTTAGCTGGTGCAAGGGAAGCTATTGCCGCGGCAATTTCATCCATGGTAAGAGGGGCTTCTAGGTCATTCAGTTGGGATTCGGAAATTTGGGGGAAGGTGATATTCTGGAGAAAAGCCTGAGTTTCTTGTATAGTAGCCATTACCTTGGAGGAATATAGGTCAGTATAGTACTTCTGAAATTCCTCTGCAACCAACGTAGGGTCTGTGATCAATTCATTATTTGAGTTTGTCAAGGTAACCATCACTGGAGGATTGGTATCCTGACGGGCCAAAAATGCCAGCAATTTACCCGCCCGCTCTCCCTGCTCAAATACCCGCTGTCTAGAAAAGAAGAGTTTCTGCTTAGCTTTTTCGAATTGTAGTTGGTCTAGGATACGGGTTTGGAGCTTAAGCTCAGATGCCTTGGCCTGTGTGGGGTTTGCTTGAAACTCACTCGTTGTTGCTTCTAATTTTTCGGCTGCTTGCTGAATTACTAGTTTAGATGAGGCTTTTAGTCTATTTATTCGCGAGGATAGAATGGTGCGGACATGTAATTTAAAAGCCTCCCATACCATACCCACTGAGGCCTTGTCCCTGTTAATATTGAAATAGAATTGCCACTCTTTGGTTATGTCCTCTTGGTCTTGCAAAGCAGACAGCCAAAAGGGATGGAGGCGCCACGTGTGGGGTCCCGTTTTGGGGGCCAAAATCAATGTGGCCCAGCATGGAGCATGGTCAGATAGAGATCTAGTGTGGTAGCCCGAGTCTGATAGCAATGGGAGTAATACGTCAGAGATTAAGATAAAGTCTATACGAGACAGGGAGGAGTGTGTTGCCGAGAAGCAAGAGTATGCCTGGGTGTTTGGGTGTTTATATCACCATGTGTGGGTAAGTGAAAATTCTTTCAGGGTGCGACTAAATCGGGTGGTGCTAGGGAGGCGAGCGTTCTGACTCAGCTGTAGTCTGTCCATTTTGGGGTTTAACACAGCGTTAAAATCCCCCAACCAAATAGCAGGAATATTAGGGTGTTGTGTCATGTATAGAAGTCCTTCTGTAATCAAGGTGGATTTATAAGGAGGGGGAATATAAATGCCATAATCAGGTATTGTGTGCCCCCTAAGGTACAATGCAAGAAAATAAATCTACCCTGCGGGTCCGTTTGTACTGAGATAATTACAAATGGGGTGTTTTTGGCTATTAAGATAGACACCCCCCCCCGGGAGTATGGAGTATGTGTGGCGTGATATGCCCAGCCTATCCAGGGGCGCTTCAACGCGATTTGAAGTTGACCTGTAGCGTGTGTCTCAATCAGCACGGTTATATCTGCTCTATAGGATTTAAGGCAGCTGAAGACTGCTGTGCGTTTAAATTTGTCCCGGAGCCCCCGTACGTTCCAGGTAAGGAATTTTATATTAGCCATGCAGATCTAGTGGTAAGTGCAATGGAAGCAGCTGCGGGGTGAATCCTAGGTCACACACCTCCATACTCCATAGTAATGTAAAGATGATTTTACATCGCGCCCTTGTGAGGCGCCAAGTATAAAACTCCACCATACTGTTTAGTACATCATTGATCTTGTTCTTTAACCTAAATATAAAACTTCCCCTAACCCCCCTCCCTACCCTCAGCCTCCCAAACATGGCTGGGGTATCATTCCCAAAACTGGTGCCGTTACATGTGGAGAACATATTTTCATTCAAGCATGTGTAGTGCACATTAAACTTACTGTCGCCGGCTGAAGCCTATAGGGCAGCTCCGGTTACAGTTTAACAGTTTCCTAATGGGGGCGAACAATCTCTGGTTGTGAGATTAACAGTAAAATGAGTGCAGACCTTGCAGCGGAACGCTGTCAATGAACCACACAGATGTGATCGCTAGCCCCGCTGTGGTAATTATAACAAAGAGTTATACTTTTAAGAACCAGTATTCAATATCATACAATATCTATCGTGGGAGCGAAAGGGGTGGGTTGCCCCCCCCCCAAAAGGAGAACCATGGCAGCAGGCTCACTGTGCTGGATTAGTGGAGGATAGGGGAAACCCCCCCCCCCCAAAAAAAAAAAAAAAAAAAGGAAAAATGCTACGCTCCAGGGTGAGCAGTTTCCAGTCCTATGTACTCAACACAAGAGCGGCCTTTACTTGGCCCGAACAGTTCAAACGTAGGAGTTCATAAGAGGGGTTGTGAGAGGGAAGTTCAATTGGATACTACACAGTACCTGCTGGCCATCTATTTGCGGGGCGTCTGGTACCAGGAGCCGAAAATTTTTAACGGTCCCGCTATAGCAACATACCAGCAACATGAGTGCGTTGTGAATGTCAGGCTTCACTAGGAGAAATAAATGTTACGCAGGCCGGAGGGGTCTGTGTAAAAGTTTTAACAGTGTCACTCACGTATTCCAGTTTGCAGGGGTTATCGTCAAGCGGGGCGATTCTTCTCCGCGTCTCGTTGATCAATCCATGCCGCGGCTTGCACCGGATCCTCGAAAAAATGTACACGGTCCTCACCAGTAATCCGCAGACGAGCAGGGAATAGCGTACTTTATGTGATGCACTCTGAGGCGACGTTTAATTTCCGAGAATTTTGCGCGCTGTTTCTGGACCTCTGCAGAAAAGTCGGGGAATGCAGATACAAAGCCCGACTGAAAGGGAATGTTCCCCTTAACTCTGGCCATTCTTAGGACCGCATCTCTGTCCCTGAAGTTTAATAGCTTCGCTATAAACGTACGCGGCGGTGCACCCTCAGGTGGACGGCGGGCTGGCATACGGTGGGCCCTTTCCACCACGAATGTCGCTGAGAAGGCGTCTCTGCCATATGTTGCGATCAGCAATTTCTCCAAGAAGGTGGCAGGGTCGGGGCCCTCAGATCCCTCCGGGAGACCGATAAACCGGAGATTGGACCTACGGGCCCGGTTCTCGAGGTCATCTTGTTTCTGTGCCAGTTGCTGAACTTGGCGTTGCAGATCCTCTTGAGAGTGCTGCAAAGGGTACAGTGTGTCCTCTGCCCGCCCGAGCCTGGTCTCTGCCTCCGTGACCCGCTCCCGGAGTTTGGTCATGTCATGTCTCAGTAGTGAGATGTCCACCTTCACCTCCTCTATCTTTGTTGTGAGTGAGGACTGGCATAAGGAGATAGCCTCCAGGACCTTTACTGTGTCCGCTGCCTCGTGCTCTATATGGGGAGCCGCATGAGCCGCAGCCGAGGCGCCATCTTGTTCCTCAGGGTCCCGCTCTGTCCTCCGGTATCTATCCAGACAAGCAAAGAAAGTGTTTCCACCGCTCAGGCTGACACTGACCCAGGTGTAAGTAGAAGTTTACATTAAAGCCGCAAGCAGTTTTAAATTACTTTTATTCCTTTAAAAATGTAATTTTGTGCAGGGACTGTTTTAAGCACGGGAAACACGCGCCACTTTACAGGCATACTAGACACCCCCCAGGTATGATATTTAAAGGAATATTTCACTTTTTTTTTCACTTTAAGCATCATTAAAATCACTGCTCCCTGAAAAAACGGACGTTTTTAAAACTTTTTTTTTGCATTGATACATGTCCCCTGGGGCAGGACCCGGGTCCCCAAACCCTTTTTAGGACAATACCATGCAAATTAGCCTTTAACCACTTGCTTACTGTGCACTTAAACCCCCCTCCTGCCCAGACCATTTTTCAGCTTCAAGCGCTGACGCACTTTGAATGACAATTGCGCGGTCATACAACACTGTACCCAAATGAAATTTTTATTATTTTTTTCCCACAAATAGAGCTTTCTTTTGGTGGTATTTAATCACAGCTGTGATTTTTATTTTTTGCTAAACAAACAAAAAAGGATGGAACATTTTGAAAAAAAAAATCATGTTTCATAGTTTGTTATAAAATTTTGCAAACAGGTAATTTTTCTCCTTCATTGATATGTGCTGATGAGGCGGCCATACGTCCATACGTCACTTCCGCCCTTTGGTTCCTGGAACATTGTTTGCGCTCCACGCCGGTCTCCATCCAGTTCCTGTTTCCTGCTACGGCCCTGGCTCTCCATGTCCCATTAGATGCCGGCTCTCTTTGCGGACACCTGGACCCCTCCATCTTCCTTGCAGCCCAGCACCCATAGCAGAGACCTCACAGACCACCTGCATACTACAGCGCTGACAGCTTCTTCACCGGAACCTGCACTATGCACCTTTTTAACATCTGAGGAGGACGTCCCTGGACCTATTATATGTCCTTGCCTGTATTTATCCTGTCCTTGTGAGTAGCCATTTGGCCGTTGTTTTTATATATTTTAATTAAAGTCTTTATGATACTGCACTTAGATTGGCGCTTCTTGCTTTCTTTTACAATTAAATACAATTGTTGCAACTGCTTAATTGTTACAATCTATATATTGCAATTAGATAAATAAAATAAATTAAAAGTAATAAATATGAAATAAAACTTTTCAAAAAATTGAAAAAGTGTTTTATGCATAATTAATTTTCATGACTTGTTAATAAATGCATTAATGTTCCATTCGATGTTTAAACCTAAGGGGGAGTGGCATTGAAGCTCATAAATCCAAAAAGTTTCAAAGCGTGACATGCCCCTGGTTGTTCCCCCGCCCACCTGTCAATAATCAGAAATTCAGTACCTCTGGGTCTCTGTTATGAAACTGCCGATAGTGTCTGGGGACATTGTGTTTAGTATACCCCTTTGTAATACGGGCTATGTGCTTGTTGACCCTCATAGAAAAGGCACAGATTGTTCTCCCCACATATTGCTTGCCACAAGGGCAGGTAAGCAAATATACCACATTCTTTGTGGCACATGTACAAAAAAGTTTGATGTATGAACGGTTGGTAGTGGCAGATGTAAACTGTAAGGTCTTATGTTGTCCTCGTGTATTGTAATGACATACATTGCACTTTTTGCAAGGGAAGTATTCAATGAGGTTATGAAAAAAAGATGCTCTTACAGGGGGATTGAAGATATTTGGTGCAATTTTGCTTTGCAAAGATGGAACACCCCTGTATATCACTCTAGGTTGGTCAGGTAATAGTGAACCCAAAACTTTATCCCTTTTTAAAACGTCCTAATGTTTATGAATAATGGACTTAATCTGCACGTGTTGAGTAGAGAATGAAGTGATTAATGACCACTTAAAGGCTTCATTAGAATCTGAGCGAGGTTTATCCATCAATAAAGAATTTTGCTCGGTTCCTAGGGCTTTCTGAAATTCAGCCTCAACCTCCACCCGCTGATATCCCTTATCCAAGAATCTTTGTTTTAAGACATGAGCCTGGATTTTAAAGGTTTCAATGTCAGGACAGTTCCTGCGCAACCTCAGAAATTGGCTGTGTGGAACTGAGCGCAGCCAAGATCTGTGGTGGCAACTATCCATAGGAATGAACCCATTGCGGTCGGTTGACTTGAAATGGGTTTTAAATTTAAACTGACGATCCACAGTCTCAATATCTAAGTCCAAGAAATTTTAAGTAGAACAAAAACAAAAATGGACTTTGTAGGCACCAATTATAAAAAAATATATACGTTTTTATTAAACATATAGCACAAAAACAAACTTTAAAATATTGCAAGTAAAATGCAAAAGGCTAGCTAGACCCCTCTAGTATGAATCGTATACAGTAAATGCATAACATTTGCAGGGATGAAATCCTACAGTCATTTTATGATATGCAAGAAAAAACTCTACATGTTTCGCAATTTGAATGCTTCTTCAGGAGATTATTAAATTTTCTTGGATAAAACAACAAAAAGTAGGTCTGAGTGTGCGGACGGTGCTAATAAGATATGAGCCTGAACAGTAAGACTGTAAACAACAGTCAGCAACGTTGCCTTAAAATCTTGATAGTTAACAAAAAGGGGCTTTCTATCAAAAAGAAAGCCAGCTGCAATGTCTCAACTAAGCTAACAGCAAAAACATGGCTTAATAGAGATTTCTAATCAGGCAGCGCATTCAGTTAGCAAATAGCAAATCCAGACCATCTTTCCAGGATGGGTGTTGTATTAAGAAAGGAGTCCAAAAATGGACCTCCAGCTTAGAGAGAGATACAGTATCTCTCTCTAAGGTGGAGGTCTGTTTGCAAACATCTCAGGAGTAGGGATGAGCTTCGAGTTCGTGTCGAACTCATGTTCGACTCGAACATCGGCTGTTTGCCAGTTCGCCGAACAGCGAACAATTTGGGCTGTTCGCGGCAAATTCGAAATCGCAGAACACCCTTTAAAAGTCTATGGGAGAAATCAAAAGTGCGAATTTTAAAGGCTTATATGCATGGTATTGTCATAAAAAGTGTTTGGGGACCTGGGTCCTGCCCCAGGGGACATGGATCAATGCAAAAAAAAGTTTTAAAAACGGTGGGAGCAGTGATTTTTATAATGCTTAAAGTGAAATAATAAAAGTGTAATATCCCTTTAAATTTCGTACCTGAGGGGTGTCTATAGTATGCCTGTAAAGGGGCGCATGTTTCCCATGTTTAGAACAGTCTGACAGCAAAATGACATTTCAAAGGAAAAAAAGTCATTTAAAACTACTGAAAACGAATTGCCGGTCCGACAATATACATAAAAGTTCATTGATAAAAACGGCATGGGAATTCCCCACAGGGGAACCCCCGAACCAAATTTTTTTTTTAAATGACATGGGGGTCACCCTAAATTCCATACCAGGCCCTGGTCTGGTCTGGTATGGATATTAAGGGGAACCCCGGCCAAAATTTTTTTTAAAAATGGCGTGGGGTCCCCCTCAAAATCCATACCAGACCCTTATCCGAGCACGCAACCTGGCAGGCCACAGGAAAAGAGGGGGGATGAAAGAGCGCCCCCCCTCCTGAACCGTACCAGGCCACATGCCCTTAACATTGAGAGGCTGCTTTGGGGTAGCCCCCAAAAACACCTTGTCCCCATGTTGATGGGGACAAGGGCCTCATCCCCACAACCCTTGCCTGGTGGTTGTGGGGGTCTGCAGGCGGGGGGCTTATTGGAATCTGGAAGCCCCCTTTAACAAGGGGACCCCCAGATCCCGGCCCTCCCCCCTGTGTGAAATGGTAAGGCGGTACAAAAGTACCCCTACCATTTCACAAGAAAACTGTCAAAAGTGTTAAAAATGACAAGAGACAGTTTTTGACATTTCCTTTATTTAAATGCTTCTTCTTTCTTGTATCTTCTATCTTCTATCTTCCTTCGGTTTCTTCCTCCATCTTCTTCTTCTTCTGATTCTTCCTTCAGTGTTCTCGTCCGGCATCTTCCTCCGTGGCATCTTCTTCCCTTTTTCTCCTCGGGCCGCTCCGCATCCATGATGGCATGGAGGGAGGCTCCCGCTGTGTGACGCTTCTCCTCTTCTGATGGTTCTTAAATAACGGGGGCGGGGCCACCCGGTGACCCCGCCCCCTCTGACGCACGGGGACTTGGCGGGGACTTCCCTGTGGCAATCCCCATGACGTCAGAGGGGGTGGGGTTACGAAACGTGTGACCCCGCCCTCCTCCGACGTCACGGGGAATGCCACAGGGAAGTCCCCGTCAAGTCCCTGTGCATCAGAGGGGGGCGGGGCCACCCCCGTTATTTAAGAACCGTCAGAAGAGGAGAAGCGTCACACAGCGGGAGCCTCCCTCCATGCCATCATGGATGCGGAGCGGCCCGAGGAGAAGAGGGTAAGAAGACGCCGCGGAGGAAGATGCCGGACGAACACCGGAGGAAGAACAAGAAGAACCAGAAGAAGAAGAAGATAGAGGAAGAAACCGAAGGAAGATAGAAGATAAAAGATAGAGGAAAGAAGATAGAAGATAGAAGAAAGAAGAAGCATTTAAATAAAGGAATTGTCAAAAACTGTCTCTTGTCATTTTTAACATCTTTGACAGTTTTTTTGTGAAATGGTCCCTTACCATTTCACACGGGGGGGCGGGATCTGGGGTTTCCAGATTCCGATAAGCCCCCCGTCCGCAGACCCCCACAACCACCGGGCAAGGGTTGTGGGGATGAGGCCCTTGTCCCCATCAACATGGGGACAAGTTGTTTTGGGGGGCTACCCCAAAGCATCCTCCCAATGTTGAGGGCATGTGGCCTGGTACGGTTCAGGAGGGGGGGCGCTCTCTCGTCCCCCCCTCTTTTCCTGTGGCCTGCCAGGTTGCGTGCTCGGATAAGGGTCTGGTATGGATTTTTGGGGGGACCCCACTCCATTTTTTTTTCAAATTTTGGCGCGGGGTTCCCCTTAAAAACCACACCAGACCTGAAGGGTCTGGTATAGATTTTGAGGGGGACACCATGCCATTTTTTTTTAAATTTTGGCTGGGGTTCCCCTTAATATCCATACCAGACCTGAAGGGCCTGGTATGGAATTTAGGGGGACCCCCCACGTCATTTTTTTTTTAAATTTTGGTTCGGGGTTCCCCTGTGCCATTTTTATCAATGAACTTTTATGTGTATTGTCGGACCGGAAATTCATTACCGCGAGTAGTTTTAAATGACTTTTTTTCCTTTGAAATGTTATTTTGCTGTCAGACTGTTCTAAACACGGGAAACAGGCGCCCCTTTACAGGCATACTATAGACACCCCCTAGGTACAAAATTTAAAGGAATATTACACTTTTATTGTTTCACTTTAAGCATTATTAAAATCACTGCTCCTGAAAAACGTTTTTAAAACTTTTTTTTGCATTGATCCATGTCCCCTGGGGCAGGACCCAGGTCCCCAAAACACTTTTTATGACAATAACTTGTATGTAAGCCTTTAAAATTAGCACTTTTGATTATTCATGTTCGTGTCCCATAGACTTTAACGGTGTTCGTGTGTTCGAACACATTTTTTTGCCTGTTCACAAGTTCTGGTGCGAACCGAACAGGGGGGTGTTCGGCTCATCCCTACTCAGGAGGAATTTTGATCCACTCTTCTTTACAGATCTTCTCTAAATCCTTAAGGTTTCTTGGCATTCGCTTGGCAACTCGAAGTTTCAGCTCCCTCCATACATTTTCTATAGGATTAAGGACTGGAGACTGGCTAGGCCACTCCATGACCTTAATGTGCTATTTCTTGAGCCACTCCTTTGTTGCCTTGGCAGTATGTTTTGAGTCATTACCTTGCTGGAAGACCCATCCACGACCCATCTTCAGTGTTCTGGCTGAAGGAAGAAGGCTCTCATCCAAGATTTCCCCATACATACTGTAGCCCCGTACATCAGCCCTCAATGCAGCAAAGTCTGTCTGTACCTTTAGCAGAGAAACAGCCCCAAAGCATAATGTTTCCACCTCTGTGCTTCACTGTAGGGATGGTGTTCTTAGGGTCATAGTCAGCATTTTTCCTGCTCCAAACACGGCAAGTCCAGTTGATGCCAAAGAGCTCAATTTTGGTCTCATCTGACCACAGCACTTTCTCCCAATCCTTCTCTGAATCATTAATATGTTCATTTGCAAACTTCAGACGGGCCTGTTCATGTGCCTTCTTGAGGAGGGGGACCTTGCGGGTGCTATAGGATTTTAATCCATGGCGGCGTATTGTGTTACCAATAGTTTGTTTGGTAACTGTGTTCCCAATTGCCCTGAGATCATTCACAAGCTCCCCTGTGTAGTTCTGAGCTGATCCCTCACTTTTCTCATGATCATCTTTACCCCATGAGGTGAAACCTTGCATGTAGGTCCAGGCTGAGGGCGGTTGATGGTTATTTTGTATTTCTTCCATTTGTGAATAATCGCTCTAATAGTTGTCTCCTTCTCACCAAGCTTCTTGCTGATGGTCTTGTTGCCCATTCCAGACTTCCAGGTCTAAAAACTCTGACGTCCTTTGACAGCTCTTTAGTCATGTCCATGATGGTGAGGTTTGAATGGAAGAAAGAGATTTTGTGGACAGGTGTCTTTTATACACATAACGAGATGGAGCACCGTATTCCGGTATGCAGCCTGTGTGGCCAGGAAACAGGAGGAAAGCGAGCATGCAAGATTGCTTTTATTTATTTATTGCTATTTGAATGTAATGTGAACACATTGTTTTTGCAGCATTTCTATAACCATTTATTGTTTTAGTCACATATATATTTTTGTTTTGGAATGATCACATTTACCCGATAGCGCAGGGGACCTCTTACACCTTGTCCCTCATGTTGAGAAGACAGGAGCATCATCCCCAGATCCTGTTACCCCCAAAAAGATATAGGAGTTTGTGGGGGTATTAGAAATTAGAAACGTTTTTGGAATAAGGGTGCCAAGGGAACTCTGCCCTCCCAAAATGTAGCAGAAAAAATAAAATGTTGTATAAAATAAATAAAATACTATATAAAATGTATACTATAGAGTACATAAGTGCCCCTATAACTCATTTCCAGTAGAAGTGCAATGTTACACTTTAAACAATTATTTATTTGAAGTAACATAAAAAAAAGAAAAAAAAAGAAAAGATTGACATTGAAATCCACATCAATCATGATGCTCCATGTTAATCTGATTCAGATTCCAGCTGTACTATGAAACATTCCTTGCGCTACAGATTTATAAACTTCCTGAATAGTGTGATGTCATTACTCATATATGACCTTCAGTGGGGTTCAATTTTGGATAATTGTAACACAGATGTGTCAGAGAGTTGCTTGTGTGATAGGAAAAACGAATTTGACAAACACCAGCAACCACGCAATGTGCTTTTTCCTGAAGGACTCCATGGCAGACTACGTGTGGGTTAACCCCACCTCCTCTCCAATACTATAGGACCCCATACCCATAAGTTTAAGCTCACCGCTAGGGACTGCGTTTCTTTTTTGTCCTCCTCCATTGACCCTACATCACTTTGTTCCTGTACGATGTCCATTTGGGATGTTCCTGCTCCTGGTGTCAATTGTGTGGTGCAACCCAGGGCCCAGCTATGAGTAGGTGAGCGGTTCTTGGGCTTATAATGCCCCTGTGGTGGAAGGGAAGTGGCCCTTGAGTACCAAGATAGATGTCGGCAGAAGCTCCTTCTCAGCTGGCAGGGTCTGCATGCTACCTGTTTCTTAATCCATGGCAGTTGTTTATGTATGTTGTTTGTTCACTACGGCCTGTTTTTTCTTTCCTTTTTTTTGCCTTAATGGAGGCTGTCTGCGCATGCCTGTGGCATCGGTGACTCCGAGGCTTGGTTTTGCGCATGTGCAAAGTGGCGAGGGGTCCCGTGGCCACACAGGTGCTGTTCGGCTGGTCTCCATGGCGCAGTCACGCGATGGAGGCCAGCAATGACGTCATTCCGGCGGGGGATTTAAGTCGCTGGAAGCCCCTGGCAGGTTGGGATACCTATGGGCAATCTGCGACAGCGTCCCCGAGTCCAGCACCACCCAGAGCAAGGTAAGCCCTGCATATCTTTGTGGTTGGCTTCTTTTTTCTTCTCTTAAGGGGGAAGTAAAAAAAAAAATGTGCGTATAATTGCTTCTGTGATACTTAGGTATCTCGCTCAGTGGTGTCTTTTTCCTATTTTGGACAAGTCTGGGCTGGCCTTCGTGTGGCCAGCCCTCTCACACATGTGCAGATGAGGGGAAGGGGATGGAAGTCATTTGGTTTTTAAAACAGTAGAAGGCACTAATCGCTATCCTTGGTTCCCTTCCTGTTCTTTCTTCTCTTGCAGCCCTGCTAGATCAGACCGACATTCATTGGTTCTAGTCGACAGAGACCTTGCCAGGCTGCAACAACATGCATCATCTAGGTCCGGACGTAACTCTCCGTCTGGGACCCAACAGCAGAGGAGATGCTCCCATTCCTCCTCCAAGCAGAGGAGATGTTCACATTCCTCCTCCAGTCACCGCTACCACCACCATAATAGTCGCAGAGCCTGCTGGGGATGTGGGACCCAAGTCCCAGAGGGCAAATCCTTGTGTAATCCTTGTTATGCCCGGGTGGTCAGGGAAAAAGAGATGGAAAAACATCATATGGAGTCTCTTGTCAAGCGTGTGGTGCAACAGTCCCTAAAGGAGTTGGGTACATCCCACACGCGGAGCCAGTCAACCACCCTATCCGGCCCCCTGGCTGATGAAGTCCAGGAGGATCCTGGCCAATTCCAGCACAGCGAGATGGAGGGAGATGAATTCATAGGAGGCTTCGACTACTCCTTAGTTTCCCCACTGATCAAAGCGGTCAAGGAGACCCTAAAATTGGAGGAAACTTCCACTCCCACAGAGAAGCAGAGGAAATTCTTTAAGCAATTGGGTAAGGAGCGTTCCAATTTCCCGCTCCTTCCTGAATTGAAGGACATTTTTGACGAGGAGTGGAGCAAAGTAGACAAGAAAGTTTCTATGTCAAACAAAACCTCCAGATTATACTCCTTCAAGGCCGAAGAAGTAAAACATCTGGAAAATGCTCCCCTTGTCGACGCAGCTCTGATGCGACTAGCCAAACATGTCACTCTTCCCTTAGAGGACACAGTATCCTTCAAGGATGGCCTTGAGAGAAGGTTAGATCAAGACTTCAAGAGGATCTACGGACTAGCTGGGATGGCTTGCAAGCCAGCTTTGACCCTTGCGGTCATGTCCAAGGCCATGGAGGCCTGGACAGAAAACGTGGACTCCGTACTTAGAGGAGTTTCAGAAGAGTTGGCCTGGGGCTCGGCAGTCCAGGAACTAAAGCTGGCAGTAGCCTTCCTGGGGGAGGCTTTAATTGACCTTATCGGTCTGTTGGCCCGGTCTATGCTGTCCTCGGTCACGGCCAAGCGGGCCCTGTGGTTGCGCCCTTGGCTTGCCGACGCAGCTTCCAAGCAAGCCTGGTGTAGGATTCCCTTTGAGGGGCCCTAGTTGTTTGGCAACAGGCTAGACAGTGCCATAACCCAGGCCATGGGTGGGAAGTTGGGGTTCCTGCCCCAGGACAGGCGTCTGTTTGGTCAGAGAAAGCCCCAGCGAAGATGCAGTACCGAGCGTTCAAGAGAAGCACGCTCCTACAGGCCCGGACGGGATTTTAAAAGAAATTGGAGCAGAGGACAGGCACTCTTCCAGAAGTCCGCCAAAAGACAGGCACCTGGTGGTCGCGAGCCGGCTAAATCCTTCTGAGATTGGGCACGCCCAGGCGGGTTGAAGCTTGTCTGCTTCTCTTCCGGCACGTCTGGGTGGCCTCGATCTCAGACTATTGGACCATCAAAACAGTCTCCACAGGCCACACATAGTCAATCACCAGATCAATTCCCACCTTGCTGCCACGGTCAGAAGTAAAGAAGCAGGTGCTGCTATCCTATGTGGATTCGCCAAAGGTTCAAGGAGCAGTGGTGCCTGTCCTGAAGAATGAAGAATTCCAGGGCGTATACTCCCCTCTCTTCCTAGTTCAGAAGAAAAACGGCTCATGGCGCCCCGTGATAGATTTAACTTTTCTAAACAAGTTCATAAAATACCAAAAGATCAAAATGGAGACCCTTTCTACCATCGAACAAATCGTAAAACCAGGCGATTGGTTGATCTTGATAGATTTAAAAGATGCTTACTTCCATATACCAGTGGCAGAGGGATTCTGCAAATACCTCCAGTTCCA
Source organism: Aquarana catesbeiana (assembly GCF_042186555.1). Classification (NCBI taxonomy): domain Eukaryota; kingdom Metazoa; phylum Chordata; class Amphibia; order Anura; family Ranidae; genus Aquarana; species Aquarana catesbeiana. Next base: position 411,384,089 of record NC_133328.1, on the reverse strand, counting down.
GGTCAGACAGGAACACCTACAGTTCACCTGCCTCCCTTTCGGGCTGACAACCTCACCTTGCTTTTTTTCAAAGACCCTCCTGGCCGTAGTGGCCCTCATCAGAACTCGAGGAGTACACCTGTACCATTACCTCGACGATCTCCTGTTGTTGTCCAAGGAGACAAGGAGCAGTTACTAGCCCACAGAGAGCAGGTTACCTCTACTCTAATTGAATTCGAGTGGCTCCTAAACCTGGAGAAGAGCCATATAGAGCCAGTCGAGCGCCTGGTTTACTTAGGCGCCCAGTTCGACGCGGTGGAGAGCACCATCTCCCTCCCTGTGTAGAAGATTCCAGTCATTCGAGAGAGAATTTCATGGACCTTGAGCTCCTCATGCCTGAGGGCCTTGCAGTGCCTAAAAATTGTCGGCACAATGGTTGCCACAACCTCCATGGTCGAGTGGGCGATGTGAAGGTTACGCCCCTTTCTAACAGGGCTTTTTCAGCAATGGAGATCAGGAGACATCAATCAGCTTTTTCACATAACACCGTCAATGAGGAACAGCCTCTTCTGGTGGCTTCAGCACAGCGGGGCTGGTTGGGGAGCTCACTGCGGGTCAGAACTTGCACAAGGCAGACTCGAATGTCCTGGAACTTTGGGCAGCCTGGGGTGCCCTTCAGTCCTTCACTCAGCTCCTGAAAGGGGAATTAGTGTTAGTAAGGATGGACAACATCACAGCGCTTTCCTACGTGAAGAGACAAGGGGGCACTCGGAGCTTCACCCTGCTCCAAGAAGTCGAGCCCATTATGTCCTGGGCCCTGGAAAATCTAGCCAATATTTCGGCAGTCTTTATCCTCGTGACTCAGAACGTCCAAGCAGACTTCCTGTCTCGCAAACAGTTGGACAACAACGAGTGGTCCCTTCATGCCTAGACATTCAAGTGGATCCTATCCCTGGAAGTTGATCCTGAAGTAAACCTATTTGCATCCCCCTGCAACTACAAAGTCAAGAAGTATTAGACTCGGAGCTGTTGCAGCCAGGCCTTCGGAGTAGATGCCCTGTCAGACCAGTGGAACTTCAACAGGGCATATGCCTATTCCCCACTTTCGATCATCCTCAAGTTCTTGCTGAGACTCCAAGCGGAAGCAGTCGAGGTGGTGGCAATAGCGCCTTACTCGCCGAACAGGCCATGGTTTCCCCTCCTGACCCAGTTGAGCTTCCAGGGTCTGGTGCCTCTTCCCCTCAGGCCGGACCTTCTTTCTCAGGGGGCAGTTCTGCACCCTTGTCCGGCAGTACTGAGACTGATGGTCTGGTTTTTGAGAGGGAAAGGCTGGAATCTCTAGGGTGTGCTTAAGGAGTAATTTCCACTCTCATGAGCTCAAGAAAGTCAAGCACGAATAAAGTCTATAGGAGAATATGGGCCAAATTAGTTGAATTCTCTTCTTCTGCTGGCAGGTCATGTAAAGACCCTGGAATCCAGGATATCCTCAGCTTCCTTCAGTCCTGCCTAGATCTATCTTTATCCATCAGCTCCCTCAGGGTTCAAGTCTCAGCTCTGTCTGCTTTCTCCAGAATGCCATGGGCCGTTCCCCCATTAATTCGGTAGTTCTTCCATGGGGCAACAAGACTTAGGCCGCAAAGAAAACTGAGATTCCCCAAATGGGATCTTCCTCTTGTTCTTGATTCACTGGGTGGTCTCAGTACCATGGGACTTACTCCGCTCTCTATCAAAGAATTTTCTGCAAAGATTGCTTTCCTAGTTGCTATCATGGCCAAAAAGGTTTCCGAGATTAGTTCCCTGGGTTGTCAAGAGCCTTTTCTGACTTTCTTCCCGGACCGGGTGGTCCTCATTCCTATGCTTGTCTCAAACCCAAAGGTCACCTCGGTGTTTCATGAAAACCAAGAAATCGTCCTACCTACATTTAGGTCCACAAAGTATACCGAAGTGCATCCTCTGGATGTAGGTGGAATACTACCTACAAGTTACCTCGTCTTTCAGACGTTCTGATCACCTGTTCGTCTTGCACTCTGGCATTAACAGAGGGAAGCGAGCTTCATCCAGAACAATTGCGGTCTGGATTGTCCAATCTTACAGGGTTACGGGGCTAAGGGCTTGGCTCCTCCGGAGGCGGTGACAGCACATTCTACCAGGGGCATGGGGGCCTCATGGGCAGCAGCTCGACAAGTAGATCCTGATGTCATCTGCAAAGCGGCCTCGTGAGCCTCAATTAATACCTTTATGTCACATTATTGCATAAAACCTGCTTCTCTTTCCTCTGTGAACTTTGTTTTAAGAATCCTGTCAGTTGAGGGGGCAAATTAAAACTCTTTTTTGTTCATCATACCCTCCCATGTGACTTTATTTCCCACACGTAGTCTGCCATGGAGTCCGTCAGGAAAACAGAAAATTTATTATCAAATACTTACCTTAATTTTCCTTTCCTGATGGACTCCATGGCAGACGGAGTTCCCAAGCATGGATCTAAGAGCCAGCTAGTTACGGAACGCAGTCCCTAGCGGTGAGCTTAAACTTATGGGTAAGGGGTCCTATAGCATTGGAGAGGAGGCGGGGTTAACCCACACATAACATAGATTGATGCGCTCTGATACAAAGTTCAATCAATGTGAGAAAATAATTTTTTGTGCTAAAAAACCAATGTGAAAAAAGTTGCTACCAAATCGCTAAAAAATTGCATATATATAAAATCGCAAATATATGAAAAAATCTCAAATATTTAAAAACTGTGTTCCTCCAGTTATACAAATCCACTGGAAGTGGTGCAATATCTCCAAAGTAAACTAAGCAACAATTGTGTATAGATATACTAAAAATGCGTTTGCAAATAGTAATTAATCCAAATTAGTGCCAATAAATAAATAAATTAGATATATTCCCTGTGATGAGTGTTGAATCCTTCGTAATAAAAAATAAATAAATGATATGCTTATAAAGGTGCAATATATATACAATTGATGAGTATAAATAGATAAATAGTGCCAATAGAATCTGATTAAATATAGATGATTAAATTCATGAGATAGGATAAGTAACAGGCGACAGTTCAATCCCCAGTAATCTGGGATGTCTGGATTCCTGCTTATTTGTTCACCCTCTGAGCTATTTCTTCCACAGCCACAATGAATGGTAATTTTCTCAGTATCAAATGGTTTTATGTAAAATAAACAAAGAGAGAAAGCATTGCGCAATATTGTTACAATAAAAGTTCACAGGGAAAACAGCACAGTGATACACTCACGTGTGCCTGACTTGTTTTAGGCATGCAGATAAGCAGATAGGCAGATCTCAGCTGGCTTGTAAGGACAAGGCTTGCTACGCAAGCTGCTGCTGCTTGATACAATGCTTGATACAATGACACAGTCTGCTGAATACATTGTATCAAGCAGCAGCAGCTTGCGTAGCAAGCCTTGTCCCCTGAAATTCAATACCAGGCCCTTCAGGTCTGGTATGGATATTAATGGGAACCCCGCGCCAAATTTTTTTTTAAAAATGGCGTGGGGTCCCCCTAAAAATCTCTCCTGAACCGTACCAGGCCCCATGCCCTCAACATTGGGAGGGTGCTTTGGGGTCCCCCCAAAGCACCGTGTCCCCATGTTGATGAGGATAAGGGCCTCATCCCCACAACCCTTGTCCGGTGGTTGTGGGGGTCTGTGGGTGGGGGGCTTATCGGAATCTGGAAGCCCCCTTTAACAAGGGGACCCCCAGATCAGGGCCCCTCTCCCTGTGTGAAATGGTAAGGGGGTACTACCATTTCACAAAAAAGTGTCAAAAATGTTAAAAATGACAAGAGACAGTTTTTGACAATTCCTTTATTTAAAGCCTTCTTCTTTCCATCTTCTTCGGGACTTCTTTCTTCTTCCTTCCTTCATCCTTCGGTTTCTTCCTCCATCTTCTTCTTCCTCTGCTACTTCCTCCGATCCTCTGCTTTTTGCTCCGGTGTTCTCGTCCGGCATCTTCCTCCACGGCGTCTTCTTCCCCGCTTCGTTCTCGGTCCGCTCCGCATCCATGATGGGAGGCTCCCGCTGTGTGACGCTTCTCGTCTTCTGACACTTCTTAAATAATGGAGGGCGGGGCCAACCGATGACCCCGCCCCTCTGAAGCATGGTTCCGTTATATAAGTGTCAGAAGAAGAGGAGCGTCACACAGCGGGAGCCTCCCATCATGGATGCAGAGCGGCCTGAGAACTAAGCCGGGAAGAAGACGCCGCAGAAGCAGATGCCGGACGAGAACACCGGAGCAAGAAGCCGAGGATCGGAGGAAGAAGCAGAGGAAGAAGAAGATGGAGGAAGAAACCAAAGCATGAAGGAAGGAAGAAGACCCGAAGATGGAAAGAAGAGACTTTAAATAAAGGAATTGTCAAAAACTGTCTCTTGTCATTTTTAACATTTTTGACATTTTTGTACCCCCTTAACATTTCACACAGGGGGGAGGCAGGATCTGGGGGTCCCCTTGTTAAAGGGGGCTTCCAGATTCCAATAAGCCCCCTGCCTGCAGACCCCCACAACCTCCGGGCAAGGGTTGTGGGGATGAGGCCCTTGTCCTCATCAACATGGGGACATGGTGCTTTGGGGGGAGGGCATGTTGAGGGCATGTGGCCAGGTAAGATTCAGGAAGCGGGGTGCTCTCTCGTCCCCCCCTGTTTTCTTGCAGCCTACCAGGTTGCATGCTCGGATAAGGGTCTGGTATGGATTTTTGGGGGGACCCCCACATCATTTTTTTTTTTATTCTGGCGCGGGGTTCCCCTTAAAATCCATGCCAGACCTGAAGGGCCTGGTATGGATTTTGAGGGGGACCCCCACGCCATTTTTTTTAATTTTGGCGCGGGGTTCCCCTTAATATCCATACCAGACCTGAATGGCCTGGTATGGAATTTCGGGGGAACTCCACACATTTTTTTTTTTTTCTCTTAATGCTGTTTTTATCAATGAACTTTTATGTGTATTGCCGGACCGACATTTCATTATAGCTGCGAGTAGTTTTACATAACTTTTATTCCTTAAGGGCCAGTTCACACCACATGCAGTCCAGTGCGTTTTTTTTCTGCATTAAAAACGCATGGAAAGGGGGGGCGCATGCGCGAGGCTCAGCATGGAGGACGCTACCTCTTAGAGCTCCGCACTTCCCGCCGCAGAATCGAGACCGTATAGCGCCCTCAGGCCGCCTCACCGATCTAGGATACTGGCGATCATCCCCAGCGTCACCCGAGCCACAACCGGGATGGTTCTGACGGGTCACAGAGGCAAGAATAAGCCCAAACCGATCAAGGAAGCCCTGGCCCGCGCCTCATCCAAGATGGCGGCGAAGGCCCTCACCAAACAACAAGCTGCTTCTCCAGCCAGAACGGAGCAAGCAGACAGTGAGGAGGATGATGCTGCAGACTCTGTATACAGCGGCTCTCCCATCCCTGCACAACAAGGTATGTCACAGCCTGATTTTTTGAAACACATGGAGAAGATGTTAAACAAGGCCCTGAAAGCTACATCTGACCAAATAACTAACAGACTGTCACGGGAGATACGGGAATTAGGTCAGCGCACAGCAGACTTGGAAACCAGAGTAGATGACATAGAACTTACTATACAAGAACATGCTCAGGAACAGGCAGCCCTCCGTGAGGAAAACGCCATATTACTCTCACGTTTAGAGGACGCCGAAAACCGATCTCGCAGGTCCAATTTACGCCTCCGAGGTATCCCTGAATTGGTTGAGGATATACAATCCTTTTCTACAGCCCTTTTCCAGGAACTCTGTCCCTCCATACCCATTGAACGTCTGGAATTTGACAGAATTCACAGAGCGCTTACTCGCCGCCAACAAGACGGCCCTCCGCGAGACATAATAATTAAACTACACTTTTTTCGCACAAAGGAGCAACTACTCGCAGCAGCCCGGAATAAAGACGCTCTCCAGTTCCAAGACCACAATTACCAACTTTTCTCTGACCTGGCACCCCTTACCATTGCCAAACGGCGAGCCATGAAGCCGCAATTACAAATCCTGATACAGCATCAGATAAAATATACCTGGCGCTTCCCCTTTTCTCTTCAGTTCACGTACCAGGGGCAGCAACACTCCTCCACATCTCCAGAATCATTGCAGCGTCTTCTTGAATCACTGCACCTGTCGCCCCCTGTCCATCAATCCGAAACCTCACTACCACGTACTCCAGCCCGCTCTGCAGCCTACCCTTACACCACCACTCCCAAGTGGAATCAAGCTGGCCCTTCCTCGATCCGAAAAGGAACACCATCTCGTCAAACAATCCTTTTTGATCCTAAAGCACACACGTCTCACTGAAGAACCTAGCATCTATTGCTCTTATTCAACACCTCAGGAGAACTCCTGGTTACACGGTTGATATCTCAATGAACCGAGATAGTTGTGTTTTTTCCACTTTCCTTTTTTATTTCTTAATTTTTTATTTTTTTTTTTATTTTTTATTACTTTACACCACCGAGACACAGATGTTTGTGTTCTGTTAAGATTTCCCATTATTACGGGACTCAGCATATGTGATCCCCCTAATTCCATTATAGGGTGCATATGTCCTAAATAATCTCCTTTTGCTTTGTTTGGTTTAACCTTGCTTGTTTAACCTAAGATTTAAAAAATACTAATTATATTACTTATATAGACATAGTTAAGTGGATATCTCTTGTTTTCAGTTTCTCTTGTCCCCCTTGGTGACCCTGATCTCAGTTGTGCCACTTGTTTGGCGCTGGGATCTTTCTCACCAAGGTGGGATTATTGCCGATATCCTACAACTGAATATAATGATACGGTCTTAGTGCGTACTGTTTATATTGTTTGAGCACTACAGTTTCTTAACTTTTCCCGACCTGCGGCGGGGAAATGTCACTGCTCCCCCCTATAGGATGCACATGCTTCCTCGCCAGCTGGCTGGCTTAGAGGTATGGACATCTACCTGTTGGGCTAACATGTCCAACGTACCAAGTGTTATTACACTTCCTTATTTTCTTTACAAAAAACATGCTCTATCCTCTTTCTTCTCCTTTTTCTTTTCCTCACACCTCCTTTTTCCATTTCTTTCTTCATTTTCCACTAGGTCGGGTGGGCCGCATGACCCTCAGATATCTTCCCTTAGTATTTCTCACTACCCACATAAATGGCCCCTCTGAACATACTCTCCCTTAATGTTAAGGGACTCAACTCCCCAAATAAAAGGGTTAAGGCCTTTCGTACCTTTGCACACCTGAAGGCCAACATAGTGGCCCTACAGGAAACACACTTTTCAACCAAAGCAACCCCTAAATACTTCAGTTCTAAATATCCCCAAGTGTTCACCGCCTCGGCAGCCACAAAAAAACGTGGCGTCCTCATTGCATTTCACCGCACCCTTCCATTCACCCTAGCAAAAGAAATTAAAGATCCTGAAGGCCGCTATATTATATTAGTCGGACACTTGCAAGACGTGATGTCCACTATAGTCTCCTATTATGCCCCCAATAACAATCCTAACCCCTTCTTCAATCATCTCCTACAAGTAATACGAACACACTGCAAGGGCACCCTTTTTATATGCGGTGATTCCAATCAAGTGCTACATCCGAACCTTGATAAATCTCCTTACTCCCCTGAACAATATTCCCCCTCTATACTTTTTCGCAAACTATTCCAAGAAGCCTCTTTATTAGACACATGGAGAGAATGTAATCCAGCCAAAAAAAACTTTACTTTCTATTCATATCCACACAAATCCTTTTCAAGGATTGATCACATCTTTATACCTGTTGCATCCTCACCAATCCTACTCCACTCAAACATTATTCCAATTACCTGGTCAGACCACTGCGCAGTGATCACAACTGTCTCTACCCTGATCCCTCAGTCTAGAGACCGTACGTGGTGTATAAACGAGGCATATTTAACTAACCAATCATATTGTTTCGATATAGAACTAGCCCTTAAAGAATATATAAAACATAATTCCACTCCTGACATCTCACCTGTCCTATTATGGGAGGCGCACAAACCCGTAATTAGAGGGACCTGCATATCCGTATCTACTCACCTTAAAAGAGATAAAAGACTTAGAATCCAGCAATTGGAAGCAGATTTCCACCGCCTCTTCCTCCAATTCCAATCCACTCCAACTGAACCTCATAGAATTCTATTGGAAAAGACGAAAACAGAATTGGACCTGCTCTTGGCAGAATCAGCAGACAAAGCCATTCGCAGATCCAATCACACAATTTACACTAAAGCCAATAAACCAGATACTTTCCTTGCATTGAGACTACGTCAACCGGAAAGGGTACACAATCCCATCAGACTCAAACTGGCCAAAGATAATTTCACGAGCAACCCAGTGAAGGTGCTTTCTGAATTTCGCAGAAAGTTGGCTGAACTATATACCCCAACACGTACCTTCTCGGCGACACAAGCTGAGGTATTGTTTCAAAATATCACACTCCCGAAATTGTCAGAGGCCAATAAAGAGTCTATGGAATGCCCCATCACGTCTGAAGAAGTTCTTATTGCTATAAAGTCTCTTAAACCACACAAAAGACCAGGCCCTGATGGTCTTTCTACTTCATACTTCCAAAAATTTGCTCCCATCCTAGCCCCCCTTCTCACTAACACTTTCAACACCCTCCTTAAACAACACTCTTTTGGTCGGGACACGTTGACAGCTATTATCTCTATGATACCCAAGCCTAATACAGACAATTCTTTATGGTCCAATTACAGGCCCATATCTTTACTCAATCTAGATATAAAGATCCTAGCCAAAATTATGGCGTTACGTCTCAACCCAATTATAGGTGGCCTTATACATAAAGATCAGGTAGGCTTCATTCCAAAACGTCAGGCCAGTGATAATATCCGTCATGTCATCCTGCTCCAACACCTAGCTCGAACACGACAAATCCCTATGCATCTCCTCTCTCTTGACATTCGTAAGGCATTTGACACTGTCTCTTGGCCTTACCTTCGCTACATACTACAAAGATGGGGATTTGGCCCCAACTTTCTACAATGGGTAGACTCCCTTTACAATCAGCCACGAGCATATGTTAAATATTCAGGATACAGATCGGACTACTTTCAGATACAACGAGGTACAAGACAAGGGTGCCCCCTCTCCCCCCTGGTGTTTGCACTAGCGATCGAACCACTAGCAGCTCTCCTTAGAGCAAACCCAAATATTAAAGGCTTAGATGTAGCCTCTACATCACATAAATTATGCCTATTCGCCGACGATGCACTATTATTTGTCACATCCCCACGAACCACACTCCCAAATCTAATTTACCTTCTAGACAAATTTGCGCTAATATCAGGATTAGAAGTCAATCAATCCAAATCTAAGGCCCTCAACGTGTCCCTACCACACTCAGAACTAGAACATTTACGAGAACTCTTCCCTTTCACCTGGTCTACAACCACAATAGCCTACCTTGGCATCAAGCTAACTAGCGACCCAACCCACCTATTTCGAGCCAACTACCTCCCTATGTTAAAACACATAACAAGCCTATTAGATTCTTGGCGCCCGATATGTATCTCATGGCTAGGCCGGATTGCGGCTGTAAAGATGTCTATGCTACCAAAATTACTTTATTTATATAGAGTCCTTCCGATCCCTATTCCCTCATACTACCACCGCATTATTCAGACAAGAGTGTCCAAATATATATGGGGCTCTACTAGACCTAGAGTAGCTAAAGCTATATTACTTCGCAGTAAACTCAAGGGGGGATTGGGTCTGCCTAACTTTCTGGGATATTATCACGCAGCCCAGCTAGCCCAGATAACCCTATATCATGCAAAAAACGAAACTCCACTTTGGGTCAGTTTGGAAGCCATCGACCTTCACCCTCTCAAAACGTTTAATATATTATGGCTGCCCCCCTCAACACGAGGTCCAATCAGTAACCCCATTACAGGACACTCCCTTAAATTGTGGGACAAACTCCGAGGTCCATTTAAGTTACAATCTCCACACTCCCCGTTACTTTCGTTCCTAGATCACCCGAAATTTTACCCGGCCCAAACCAATCCAAGATCGTTTCAAATCTGGCTTAGGGCGGGACTATATCGTATATGCGATTTCACCTCTGGATCTACCATTAAGACATTTCCTTCGCTACAAAACAATGCTGACATTCCCCTTACAGAAATATTTAGATATTTACAGATAGCCCACTTTATTCGTACAACTATAGGCACACACACCTCACTAGATGATCTATCCATTTTTGAAGGAATTTGCAACTCTGACCCTCATGCTCCGGGATTAATCTCCCTCCTATATACCCACTTGACCTCTCCCCCAACCAACCTTCCCTCCTACGCTGTAAAGTGGTCCACAGACCTCTCATTAGATCTTGATGCAGAGGACTGGTCTGATATCTGGTCTAACACGAAAATATCATCCCACAATGTAATAGCTCAGGAAGCGAACTACAAAGTACTCATGAGATGGTACTTCGTACCGGCCAGGATCTCCAAATTTCTCCCAAATTATCCTGATACCTGTTTCCGTGGCTGTAACGAACGGGGTACCCATATACATATATGGTGGACGTGCTCAATAGTACGGGAATTTTGGGCTGCAATATTCCGTATGGCTTCCACCTTATTCCAACACCCCATGGATCCTGATCCGGCTGTTGCCTTGCTGAATCTTACCCCGTCGGATTTTACCAGGTCCCAGACCCGCCTTCTCCTTCAGCTCACGACAGCAGCCAAACAGACGATTGCCAGGGCCTGGAAAACCCCAAAACTCGCCCTAGCCGAAGTCAAAAATAGGGTCACACAAGCCATGATCCACAGTAAAATAGAAGCAACAATCCTTGATAGAATTCCCCAACACCTTAAAATCTGGAACTCTTGGGCCGAAAACTTCTTACCCCCGGACTTCGACAAACAACTTCTTAAACCCTAATATGGTTACAACAACTTTAGACAGACTTGATGGTGCTTCTTTGGTTTGTGCGGCCCCCCCGACCACCCCTTCTCCTTTCTACTCCTTACTTCTAGCCTCCCTCTAACTACCCTATTTCTGCCACTATCCTTACTCTACATTTTCTACTTTATGTCTCTCCTCCGGATACATAACTGGTAATGTTTTCTACAATTTACAAAACGTTTGCCAGATTTTGACTATGCACATGCTCGCAGATTCTCTTTTTGAGTAAACAAATAATATTTTAATTTTTGTTATTGTTTCAACATTTTTCTAGCTATAAATTAAAATAGATATATTACGTCCGCAAAAAATCCTGCGAGGAATATCCTCTGGACATCTTATTTCTGATATGTTCCTGTTGCCTACTGTAATGCATATGTCGTAGAAAAGAAACCTGTATATATCTTATTGCTACATGTCACACAAATATTGCCTGTTGTATTTCATGTCTGCTTATCAATAAAAACTTTGAACAGAAAAACGCATGGAAAGTAGGTTATATGGTTTTCAATGGCATAGTTCACACCAGTGCTTGCAGTTCCAGTGCGTTTCCAGTTCCCGAAAAAAAATTAGAACACGCTGCATTTTGTATGCACTGGACTGTACTGGACTGTAAAATGCATAAAAAATGCACTGGAACGCATCTAAATGCACCAAAAACGCACTGCAAAACACCTGTCCTTATTTAAGGTTAAGAAAAAAGAGGGGGGGAAGCACTGGACTGCATCAAAAATGCACCAAAAACGCACTGGAACGCATCAAAAACGTGCATGCAGAAAAGCACCTGGAACGCGTCCGGACTGCGTTTCTATGGTGTGATCTGGCCCTTAGGGCCCTTAGGGCCAGTCCACATCATAGAAACACAGTCCGGATGCGTTCCAGGTGCTTTTCTGCATGCGCGTTTTTGATGCGTTCCAGTGTGTTTTTGGTGCGTTTTTGATGATGTCCAGTGCTTCCCCCCTTCTTTTTTCTTAACCTTAAATAAGGACAAGTGTGTTCCAGTGTGTTTTTGATGCGTTTTACAGCTTTCCAGTACAGTCCAGTGCAGAAAAAATGCAGCATGTTCTACTTTTTTTTCAGGAACTGGAATGCACTGGAAATGCAAGTACTGGTGTGAACTATGCCATTGAAAACCATATAACCGACTTTCCATGCATTTTTGATGCATAAAATATGCACTGGACTGCATTGGTGTGAACTGGCCCTTAAGCAATTTGGCATATTTAAAGGCATTTCTCCTTGTTTCGTTTTTGGGGTTGTCCGATTGGTGACATTGATATATGTCCCTTAGGGTGAGACCTGGGCCCCATACCCATTTTAAGGCCAATAACTAGAAGATAAGCCAGCCAAGTGGGGACTAGTAAAATTGCCAAGTCAGTTCCCTTAGACTGCAATGGTATTTGTTGTATAACTTTTGCACATGTTAGGCTCTTTAGTTGCCCCCCTGGACTGGGGGGTGTTTTGTCCCATCTGTAATTTTGGTGCATGCTGGATGATGTGCTTAATTTTGGACAGGGGGGTGGTTTATTTTGTGCTAGCTGCATTTGGGTTGTTCTGGGCATGCTCAGGGACTTTGTTTTTTTCCTGTGCCTTTTGGTGTGTGAAATGTATTTGGGTTGGTCTGGGCATGATCAGGGACTTGGTTTTTTTTTTTGGTGGTGCTTTTTGTGTGTGAACAGCACTTGGATGTTTCTGGGCATGCTCAGAGTGTGTTTTTTGGGTTAGTAATTTAAGGATATCCTTAACAGGTGTACCCACTTTGAAGTTCTCTCTACATTGGGTGAACTTGCATTTTTTGTGTTTCACGGACTGTCCATGTGTTTGCAATTGCCTCATTAGCACACAAACCTATGTTATATAAAGCTTGCAGATAGCATTCTTTACTTTGCCCTGAAAAGAGCCAAGATTGTGTGTGGGGCCTGTGTCTTGCCGAGAAAGTTCCCCCGGATAAGGACCCCCCCTCTACTGCGTAGGCGCAGCGCTTGCGCAGTAGGAACAACAAGTGAGCCACCGAAAAGAGCCGAAGCTGAACACCTGAGTCAGCTGTACACGGCGCCTGCGCACTACATTCTACCCTATGTCCACATTAAAGCCCCACCATCCAAGTGGACATAGAGTTACAATAATAATATGACGAGCGCAGCGTGGCCGTGCCCGAAGCGTGGCGAGCATAGCGAGCCCGCGAGGGGCCTGTTACAAACTCTTTTTTTTTTAAATAATCTTCGCACGCAGGCGCCGTGTACAGCTGACTCAGGTGTTCAGCTTCGGCTCTTTTCGGGGGCTCCCTTGTTGTTCCTACTGCGCAAGCGCTGTGCCTGTGCAGTAGAGGGGGGTCCTTATCCGCTGAGGGGAACTTTCTCGGCAGATCACCGGCAAAAGAGTACATTTGGGTGTCCTTATCGAGTGTCTAACATATGTGTTTTCTATTTGTATTTTGTTTATTATGTTGTTGCAAAACAGATGTGTTTTTATGCAATTTATTTGTTACTTTGGTTTGTTGTATTTTTTTGGGTGGTGGTTATTTTACCATGAAATCTTTTTTATGTTGACAATTTTTGTTGTTTTTACGTTGTTCACTTTGATTTAACTGTCTCTGCTGCATTATTTTTAAAATTCTTTCTCAAGATGTTGTGCCTAATGTTGTTTTAATCCTTAATAGATGTCCATTTGTGGGTGCACTCCTTTTAACTCCTGTTGATTTACACTGCAAAAGGGTCAAACCTCAAACATATTCTGTTAGTGTCTCAAATTAACATACATGTGTGTATTTTGCTTTCCTTGCTTCTTTTCCAAGTCCTGTTTTTTTTGGACCAATAAAATTGTTTCAATTTTATTATGTTTTATGTGTGTTCTTTTCATGCAACGGATTTCCCAGCTGCAGCTTAACTAGGCTGATTGGCATGTCTTAGACAAATCCCTTTTTTATTTATTTTTTTTGTTTTAAGTTACTTTCCTGCAATGGCGTCCCTAGGGGGGACAGAGGGGGCCCTGACCCCCCCCCCCCCCCCCAACATTATGCTGTGCCCCACCATGTGCCCCCCCAGTTCAAAAAAAAAATATTTTTTTTTTACAAAAAGGCAATGTCTAAGAGGGAAAGCGTCCCCAGTCAGCTCCTGCGGGTGATTCCTCCCCCCTCCCACTGCTCGCTGACACTGCATAATGCGAGCGCTCACACAACCACAGCCACCCGATCTGCTCCTTCCCCTGCATCCTCACTGGCAAGGAGAAGAGCGAGTTGCAGGAAGGACTCCACCAGGACTCCCAGTTACTGAAAAAACAGACTGATTTCACCCGTCCTTAGGACAGGAGAACCAGCCTGTAAATTTCAAGAGATGCCAGACCAGTGCTGTCAATAGTAGGGGCAGGACAGCAAGAGGAGGCTGGGGAACCCCACAGTGGCAGAACACCAGGGCCCGGTGGCAAGACAACCTTTGCAACCCTGATAGTTCTCCCACTGCTTTGGACCCTTATATTTTCTTGGTATGCTGGTGACATATAACTCTTGTTTTCTGCCACCCTGGGGGGAGGGCAATACAGTAGGAAGGGAGCTCACTGCAGAACATGTGAAAGGGCCATTGTGGGATCGTAGTAAAGGGCCCCAGGATATATATATATATATATATATATATATATATATATATATATATATATATATATATATATATATATATATATATTATATTATTATATTTATTTATTATATATGGCCCTTTGCTGTGACACTCATATATTTAACTCAGGTGCTGTCCATTTCTTCTGAACATCCTTGAGATGGTTCTACACCTTCATTTGAGTCCAGCTGTGTTTGATTATACTGATTGAACTTGATTAGGAAAGCCACACACCTGTCTATATAAGACCTTACAGCTCACAGTGCATGTCAGAGCAAATGAGAATCATGAGGTCAAAGAAACTGCCTGAAGAGCTCAGAGACAGAATTGTGGCAAGGCACAGATCTGGCCAAGGTTACAAAAAAATTTCTGTTGCACTTAAGGTTCCTAAGAGCACAGTGGCCTCCATAATCCTTAAATGAAAGACATTTGGGAAGACCAGAACCCTTCCTAGAGCTGGCTGTCTGGCCAAACTGAGCTATCCGGGGAGAAGAGCCTTGGTGAGAGAGGTAAAGAAGAACCCAAAGATCACTGTGGATGAGCTCCAGAGATGCAGTTAGGAGATGGGAGAAAGTTGTAGAAAGTTAACCATCACTGCAGCCCTCCACCAGTCTGGGCTTTATGGCAGAGGGGACAGATGGAAGCCTCTCCTCAGTGCAAGACACATGAAAGCCCGCATGGAGTTTTAAAAAAAACAGCTGAAGGACACCAAGATGGTGAGAAATAAGATTCTCTGGTCTGATGAGACCAAGATAGAACTTTTTGGCATTAATGCTAAGCGGTATGTATGGAGAAAACCAGGCACTGCTCATCACCTGTCCAATACAGTCCCAACAGTGAAGCACGGTGGTGGCAGCATCATGCTGTGGGGGTGTTTTTCAGCTGCAGGGACAGGACGACTGGTTGCAATCGAGGGAAAGATGAATGCGGCTAAGTACAGGGATATCCTGGACAAAAACCTTCTCCAGAGTGCTCAGGACCTCAGACTGGGCCGAAGGTTTACCTTCCAACAAGACAATGACAATGACCCTAAGCACACAGCTAAAATAACGAAGGAGTGGCTTCACAACAACTTTGTGACTGTTCTTGAATGGCCCAGCCAGAGCCCTGACTTAAACCCAATTGAGCATCTCTGGAGAGACCTAAAAATGGCTGTCCACCAACGTTTACCATCCAATCTGACAGAACTGGAGAGGATCTGCAAGGAGGAATGGCAGAGGATCCCCAAATCCAGGTGTGAAAAACTTTTTGCTTTCCCAAAAAGACTCATGGCTGTATTAGATCAAAAGGGTGCTTCTACTAAATACTGAGCAAAGGGTCTGAATACTTAGGACCATGTGATATTTCAGTTTTTCTTTTTTAATAAATCTGCAAAAATGTCAACAATTCTGTGTTTTTCTGTCAATGTTGTGTGTACATTAATGAGGAAAAAAATGAACTTAAATGATTTTAGCAAATGGCTGCAATGTAACAAAGAGTGAAAAATGCAAGGGGGTCTGAATATTTTTCATCCCCACTGTATATATTTGCATTTTATAGTTGCCCCCCTACTTTTGTCCCTGTCCCCCCGTGTGCCCCCCCTAAATATGAAAGCTGGAGACGCCACTGCTTTCCTGGTGCCTTCATGGTAGCACATGCATGGATTGTGCATATGCTGCCATGGATAGTGACCAGGAAAGTAACATTTCAAAGTGGTAAGTATTCAATTTTCTTTTTGAGCAGTGGTTTTCAGCCTCAGTCCTCAAGTAACCCCCTGACATGTTTAGGAAATGTATCTTATCTAAAATAGCTGTCCAAAATACAAAGCCATTGACTTTGATTTAAAGCACCTGTGCAAGATGAAGGAAAACCTGCAAACATGGCCTGTTGGGGGGGGGGGGGGGGGGACAGGGTTGAGAAGCACTGATTTAGAGCACTGAATTAAAATCAAGCTGAAGACAATCCTATTCTAATTGTGGACATTTGAGGGAAATCAAGATTTTTGTTTCGTTTTTGTTTTTGTTTTTAGGTTGGGCTTTGTGTCCCTTTTCTTAAAATTGGCTTTGCTTCCTGTCACATAGCCAAACAGGAAGTGAGAGTAAAACCCTAACAATATTTTTCCTTGGGGACACACAGGTCAATCTAACTAGTGTCCCCATTATTCAAATTGCACTCCAGCACTTTGTTGTGTACACCCCAAATTATTAGGTATTTTTAGGTTTATGAAAGGCAAATCCTTTCTGCAATACAAGTATAGTTGATGAAAATCAGAGGGGAAGCACTGGCGATTTTATCATCCAATCATGTAGAGGCAAAGATGCTGTTTTTTTCTTTTCCTTACATGTCCCCCTCGGATCTCCAGCAACTGCACTTCTAAGTGCACTTGTAGTGCAAAGTGGATTTATCTTTTAGTAAATAAACCCCAAGATACATAATAATTTGGGATGTACATGGCAAAATGCTAGAGTGCAATTTCCCGAATGGGGAAACTATTTAGATTAACCTGTGTGTCCCCAAGGACATCCATTGGTAGGGTTTTACCCTCACATCCTGTTTGGCTATGTGACAGGAAGTGAATCATTTTGAATGAGAAATTGGCAACATTTGGGAGGTGTCTTCACCCTATCAGGGGTGTAGACATCCCCCAAAACTTCTAATCTCTCTGCAGTCTATCCCCAAGCAAAAATAAGAAAGGATTTTAATAAGTTTAACTTTGCAAAGACACATTCCTAAGTTCAATTGTGATGCGTGTTAATGGCCCATTTAGACCTTTAATAGAAAGTCATCAGTTGTCTTTGACTCTAAACATTATTTTTGGCCAGTCCTGTTTTTCTATTAACCACTTGGTGTCTGTGCTATAGCCAAACGACGGCCACAGCGTGGACCTGAATTTCTGGGAGGCTGTCATAGGACGGGCTCCCCGTGTGCTCCCTGCAGGGCGCGCAGCACGCACTGAGTCACTGATCGAAGTAAAGGCCGATCCCGGCCCCTTACCACGCGATTAGCTGTCAGCCAATGACGGCTGATCACATGATGTAAACTAAAGCTCGGTAATTGTTTATTTTTTCTCCTCACGCTGACAGCATGAGGATAAAAATAAAAGCTGATCACCGGCTTAGGTGCAAGGGACATTGATCCTGAAGAGGCAATTCTGCCTCATCTGTGCCCACCAGTACCACCTGCCAGTGCCACCTATCAATGCCCACCAGTGGTCCCAAGCAGTGCTGCCTATCAGTGTAACCAATCAGTGCCGCCTCATCAGCGTTACATCAATGAAGGAGAAAAATTACCCGTTTGCAAAATTTAATATCAAAATATCCACATATATTCAAAATTATTTATAAAAATCTGTCTTTTCTTTTTTTTTGAACAAAAGAAAAAAACCACAGAGGTGATCAAATACCACCAAAAGAATGCTCTATTTGTGGGAACTTTAAAAAAAAAAAAAAAAAAAAAAAAAAAATTTGGCTAGGTATGACTGCGCAATTGTCATTCAAAGTGCATCAGTGCTGAAAATTGGTCTGGACAGCAAGGGGGTTAAGCGCCCAGTAAGCAAGTGGTTAATTTCCATGCCAAATATGGATTTCTGTAATAAGGATGTGTGCCTGCTGTGTATATGGCATGTGCGCATGGGCATAAGCAAGTCGCACACATATGAATGGTAGTCATTGTAAATCATGGAGTAGAACTTGTGATGCAACTTTTCAGTCCCTAGTGGCATGACAAGTTGCAATAGTGGAAAACAAGCCCAAAAAGCACATTGTAAATCACGCAACTTTGGGCTTGAAATAGTGGAAAGAGAGCATTAGGCTAAAGCGGTAATAGGAAGATGCACTGTAAGAATTACTTCTAATTGTAGAAAACCAAACAGGCTCTTGCACTGAATCTAATTTAACAAACTTTCCCGTGGATTTTTGTACAAAGGGCATGGCCTTAGGGTTCTTTCACGTGGACCTGTCCGTGTACGGAGCCCGCTCTGCTCAGCAGGGGATCGCTCCATGGATCCCCGCTGAGCAGGCAGGTGACAGGTCTGTCTCTGCACACTATGCAGGGACGGACCTGTCAGAGTGCCGCTCTCCTCTATGGGGGATCAGATGATGATGGACCGTAGAGTCCGTCATCACCCGATCCGATCCGCAGACGGATGGAAAAATAGGTTTTTCCTCCGTTACACTTTTTTGGAGTGGAGTGGGTCGGATGTCAGCGGACATGTCACGACTGACATCCGACCCTCCATAGAGGTCTATGGAGTGTCCGTTCAGGTCCGCAGGTCCGAAGCGGACCTAAAAGGTCCACCCGTGTGAAAGGGGCCTTAGGTTTGAAATCAATGGGGCAGCGCTGTGATACCGCCGGCAAAATGCCTCTCCAGCTGTGTTTTGCAGGTGGATTTGACCCCTTTTCGCCCGCTAGCAGGGGGGTTAAAACTGCCCCCCTAGCAGCCGAATAACGACGCTAAAACGACAGTAAAGTGGCGCTAAAAATAGCGCCGATTTACCGCAGACGCCCCCAAGGCCCCAGTGTGAAAGGGGCCTTACTGTCAGGCTAGCACACCGCTCCAGTGTGAAAGCCCGATTCACACTGGAGTGAATGGAGCCAAGTCTTTGGGGCATTTTTCAGGCGCTATTTTTAGCTATCCACACATAACTGCAGGTAATCGCAGTGCACTGTGTCAGCTGCAGATAGCAGCACCGAGCTGACTCGCTCATCGGGAAAGGAAAACATTTTTTTTCCTTTCCCAATGAGCGACAAGCACAGGGATCCGACTTGGATCCCCGCCAATACCAGGCACTGTTTGGTATAAATCTTGAGGGAGAACTCCACGCCAAATTTTACATAAAAAACCGGCATGGGTTCCCCTTCAAGAGCATACCAGGCCCTTCGGTCTGGTATGGATTTTAAAGGGAACCCCCTACACCTAAAAAAACAGCGTGGGGGTCCCCCCAAAATCCATACCAGACCCTTATACGAGCACGCAGCCCGGCTGGTCAGGAAAGGGCATGGGGACGAGCGAGCGCCCCCCCTCCTGATCCGTACCAGGCCGCATGCCCTCAACCTGGGGGATGGGTGCTTTGGGGAAGGGGGGTGCGCTGCGGCACCCCCACCCCAAAGCACCTTGTCCCCATGTTGATGAGGACAAGGCCCTCTTCCCGACAACCCTGGCCGTTGGTTGTCGAGGTCTGCGGGCGGAGGGCTTATCAGAATCCGGGAGCCCCCTTTAATAAGGGGGCCCCCAGATCCCGGCCCCCCACCATGTGAATAAGTATGGGGTACATGGTACCCCTACCCATTCACCTGGGGGGAAAAAAGTGTCAAGAAAAAAAAAAAACACTAGACAGGTTTTTAAAGTAATTTATTAGGCAGCTCCGGGGGTTTTCTTCTGACTTCGGGGGTCTCTTCCACGCTCTCCGGCCTCTTCTCCACGCTCTCCGGATCTTCTCCCGGTGTCCGGTTCTTCTCCGCGCTGCCCGGCCTCTTCTCCCGGTGTCCGGTTCTTCTCCACGCTATCCGGTTCTACTGCCGGGCTCCTCCGCTATCTTCTGTTCTTTTGCTGCTCTTTTGCTAACGGCAGCCCAGTCTTCTCCCGCTGTCCGTTTCTTCTGTCGCTGTCCGGTTCTTCTGCTGAGCTCCTCCGCTATCTTCTGCTCTTTTGCCGCTCTTTTGCTAGCGTCGGCCCAGTCTTCTCCTGCTGTCGCTCTCCGGTATCTTCTGCCGGACTCCCCCACTATCTTCTTTCAGCTCTTTTGCTAGCGGTGGCCCGGTCTTCTTCGTCATCTTCTTCCCTCTTCTCTTCTTCCGATGTTGACACGATGCTCTCTCCCGCTGTAATGCCGTCTGCGAGGTGTGGGCAGCGACTTATATAGGCATGGGGTGTGGTCATTCTGTGATGTCATCACAGTCCCGGGGCAAGTCCCGCAGCACGCCCCCCTTCCCCAAAGCACCCATCCCCCATGTTGAGGGCATGCGGCCTGGTACGGTTCAGGAGGGGGGGGCGCTCGCTCCTCCCCACCCCCCTTCCTGACCGTCCGGGCTGCGTGCTCGGATAAGGGTCTGGTATGGATTTTGGGGCGACCCCCCACGCCTATTTTTCGGCGTAGGGTGTTCCCCTTACAATCCATACCAGACCAAAGGGCCTGGTATACCCCTGGAGGGGGAACCCATGCCGGTTTTTCTTGTGCTGCTTTAATAGGAAGATGTGTTTTTCCTATTGCAGCGAGCGCGAGATGTACCTCGCCGAGAACCAGCGCGATGGGATTGCGCTGGAAACATTCTCGCGGGCAGGTACTGCTGTGCATGCGCCGGTTCACACGCTCAATTAAGGATTTATCCGGCGTACCAATTAAGGTATAAACCAGCGCAGCACATTCATCTTAGTAAATGACCCCCAGAGTGCTTAAAGTCATGATTTGTCTTCTACTTTTTTATGTTTAATTAAGTAAAAAAAACTATAGGGTTAATTGGTTTCTCAATTCTTTTAAACAAAAGGCAGTAGCACATTTTTACACCTGAGAATTAAATAAGCTGCAATGTCACAGATAATAGTGTCTATTAAATGTATTTATTTAACTTGCAATAACTTTGATGATTAGATACTTTGTATGGCACATTGTACTTTAAAACAGTTCCAAACTTCACTGTTTTTATGCTCACCATTTTTATCAGATGGTGGTGTTTTTATAATGATCCATTGTTTTACACTTTTAAAAGGCACTGGAGTGGTAATTATATGTAAATGAACAGCAAAAAATAAGGAAAAGTACATAAGTAACATAAAACTACTGAATTGTTTGTAATATAACCATGAAAGAACATATATTTCTTTACTGCATTACTATATACTATTTTGCACCACATGATATTGTATTGAATTGTATTATAATACCATATTATATTTTTTTATTCATGGCACTGGCAAAATCACTGGTATCTATAATCCCCTATATAGCCAGAAACACTAATATTGTATTTTATATTGTTTCAATGCACAATTTGAGAATAATCCATACTAAATCACCTTATACAAGTGTATTCTGTATATAAATACTGTATTTTTGTTACAGGCAAGCACATCTGCAGCAATTGCCCTGTAAATTAGAAACACTGGAGATCAACCACAGGGAAAATCACAGAAAATATGGGAGTTAGCACTATGTAGGATTTCCCTATACATATACTCCTCACTTAACGACCAGGTTCCGTTTCAATGACCAGGTCGTTAAACGATTGATTGTTAAATGAGGAATCACAAGTAATTAATATTTTAAGCATTCTTAACCACTTGCCTACCAGGCACGAACACCCCCTTCCTGTCCAAGCCATTTTTCAGCTTTCAGTGCTGTCGCACTTTGAATGACAATTGCACGGTCATGCAGCGCTGTACCCAAATGAAAGTTTTATAATTGTTTCCCCACAAATAGTGCTTTCTTTTGGTGGTATTTGATCATCTCTGCGGTTTTTATTTCTTGTGCTATAAACAAAAGAAGAGGGACAAGTTTGAAAAAACACAATATTTTTTACTTTTTGCTATAATAAATATCCAATTTTTATTTTTTTTAAAACAAATTTTTTCCTCAGTTTAGGCCGATATGTATTCTTCTGCATATTTTTGGTAATAAAAAAAAAAAACGCAATAAGCGTATATTGATTGGTTTGCGCAAAAGTTATAGCGTCTACAAAATAGGGGATAGATTTATAGCATTTTTATTATTTTTATTTTTTTGCTAGAAATGGCGGTGATCTGTGATTTGTATCGTGACTGCAATATTGCAGCAGACATATCGGACACTTTTGACACATTTTTGGGACCATTCACATTTATACAGCGATCCATGCTATGAAAAAGCATTGATTACTGTGTAAATGTGACTGGCAGGGAAGGGGTTAACACTAGGGGGTGATCGAGGGGTTAAATGTGTGTCTTGGGAGTGATTCTAACTGTGGAGCGAGGGGACTGACTGGAGGAGTTGACCGATCGGTGTGCCTATGTACAAGGGACACACCATCGGTCTCCTCTTCTCTGACAGGACGTGGATCTGTGTGTTTACACACAGATCCATGGTCCTGCTCAGTTACTGGGAAATCGTGGGTGCCCGGCACACATCGCGGCTGCTGCGCACACGCATCGGGTCCCCAGTGACGTTTCATAAGATGGCGGCCCAGAACGAGAGCTGCCTCATCCCGCCGTCATATGACAATGGGCGGGCAGTGGTTAACTACTGTACTGTACTGTATTGTGAAAAAAAGGTCTAAACACAAAACTCCAGCTTAATAACGTTGTTTTAATTTGCATAAGTACAGAACAAAAACAAAAATTCTGTTCTGTACTGTACAATACAATGATGTATAGTGTGATGTTAGGGTGGGGAGAGCTGGTCGTAAGTTCGAGTGGTCGTTAAACAGGTAAGTCGTTAAATGAGGAGTATCTGTAGTTATTACTATTTATGCTGCAATTTAAGGTGTCAGGTTCTTAGCCTAGTTACATTTAAAAATACATTTCATGCATTTTAATAAGTAATATTGGTTCTCTATTTTTTTTCTTTTATGTTTGTCTAAAAGTAAGCTTTAAAACTTTAACTGAAACACATGCATTGCATCTAAAGCCATAATCTTCAATGTTGAGTTGTCACTTGATTAGGATTAGAGAGGAAAATCTTCTGAAGGAGACTTTGGTCCCATAACAACTGCCTTAAACTGTCTTAGAGAGGAAAGACTGTCAGGAGTTTTAACCTATCCATACTCTTGGCCTTATAGATACTTTAACCTGTATTCTAGTCCTTAGTCCCTAATGCTGGCACAAAACTAAATGGTTAACTAGTGACCCTTGGTCTACAAATTACATATCGGAACTAGTGTGACATACAGTTCCTCATTGAGAACAGCAAGAGCTGAAATACTTGCATACGTGCAATATTGAACATTTTCAACAAGAACATGGATTGGCTTATAATGGATGATTAATAACACATTAGTAAATAGAAAATGGTTAATTCTCAGGAATTTCCAATAAAAGGACATTAAAAAATCAAATGTGTTAGAAGGATGATTTAAAATCTCAAGTCCATATCACAGAACATTTTTTTCTTTTTCCCATATTACACAAAAAGCATGATTCTCACTTAATTGGAAAATAAAAAATTTGTAAATTAGTACATTAAAAAACAATAAAACTTTTTTTTTCTTTTATTAAATTAAAATAGATTTTGAGGGAGGGAGACTTTTTTATGCTGCACATGCATATGCTGTATGTGACTGTTTGTCACTATCTGCACATTTTCAGGGAAAATGGTTGCATGAATTTTTCAAGGAAATGCTTGCCAGCAGGAAACATGTCTAAAGAACGCAAATGATGCTTCTCTGATACGGAGCCAAGACTGGTTGCACACATGTGCATTGTCTGTATGTGGGATATATGTTTTCAGTTAGGTTCTTGAGAGCATGTCTTGGTATGTGTTATTTTATATAAGGGCATCATGACTTTTAAAGGGTCCGTTTATTATTTTTTTCACACATGATTCATGTAAGTTTCACCCAGGATTCACCCATTTTTCCAATTTAATCCAAAATACAAAAATATGTGTTTCTTTTGTGTGAGAAGTGTAAAAAATTGGGGAGAGTTCCCTTAAATATAGGTTTTTATTCTTTTACACGGTACTCATAATAAAACACATAGACACAACTATAAATGAAATATATTAGTAATATATAAGTCGCTCTCTGTACTTGTTCTTGATGTAGGTTAGGTTTGAAATGCTCAGTTAACACAAGTACGTAGTAGAGAAGGTTAGGGGCATTGCAATGGCTGTACTTGAAACTACTGAGTACTCACTATTCAATGATACCCAAGACTTATCCAAAGCCACATCTTGAAATTTTATTTGTAATGTGCGATCTTCCCTGATCTCTGCCAGTTGCTCTTGTGCCGCTAGTGGCAAGACTTTTGAGCTATTCCATGCACATGAACTCCAAGGGTTACTGACCCAGTCAAATGCTGCGAAAGCTTCCAATGGAAAATAGTGACTAAATCTTTCATTGAGAATTTGTAGGTGTTGAGAGATAAGATTAGAAAGTGTGCTGCTGTTTGAATCTGCACTGCACAGGGGAAACATCTCAAGGCTGCCCTGTTCTACAAAGGAGCTCCAGAGTGTCAGCTTGGATCTGAAGCCACGTAATTTGTCAGACGAGGTGAGAAGATTTTCTTCTTTACCTTGCATTTTAGCACTCAGTTCATTCAGATGTCTAAAAATGTCGGCCAGGTATGCAAATTTCGCACACCATTGAGTGTCTTCCATCAATTCTGCATATGCAGAGTTCTGTACTATTAGAAATGTTCTGATTTCTTCTCTTGACTCGTATACTCTGTCCAAGACTTTTCCCCGTGAAAGCCAGCGGACTGCGGTGTGTAACAAGCTATGATGCTCTGCTCCCATTTCTGCGCACAGAATTGAAAACAAACGTGTCTTTAAGGGCTGCATTTTGGTATATTTTACAATGTTCACTGCTCCATCCAGTACATCTGACAGTTCTTTTGGCAGGGTCTTTGCAACTAGTGCCTCCATGTGAAGAAAGCAGTAAGTGTTTTGCACACTTGGGTTCTGAACTCACATCACTACACATCATGGCAGCAGCGCCACCAGTGCAGACACTGATACAGTTTTTCCAGCTTAATGCGCCCTGTTCAAGATACTCCGTTGTCACACGATAAATCTCCTCTACACTTGTTTTCTCAGGTATCAGTTTACAACAAAAAAAATCTCCCTGATATGGTCCACATCTATGAATCGAACATTTGCCAAGAGCTGAGCATGCCCACTTATGTCAGTGGATTCATCAACTTGTAAGGAAAATTTCCCAGTGATCTGATTTTTTCAAAAAACAGGTTTTCAATATCTGCAATATCTTCCAATCGCACTGTCAGACAGTGGAACTTTTGCATTTGGTTGACAATAGCTGTGCATGCTGACAAAATGCACAATTCCGCAATCGTGTGTGGCTTCTTAGCTTTAGCTACTATCTCGGCCACTAAATAGCTAGCCTCCAGTGCTTTCTCTGACACTTTTTCACTCTTGACTTGACTTGATCATGACTTGCTCTTGTCATTTGTGTTAACTTTTTAAACGCATTATATATTCTGGTCCCTTGCTGGCTAGTGATGGATAATTTGTTGTCAGGTGTCTTTTAAATTTGCTTGGAACCATTGCTTCATTTGATAATTTCATACCACATATCAGACACATAGGGAGAGGGCATGATGAAACCCCTATACAGATGAAACCATATGACAGGTATCTGTCATCATACTGTCTTTTCCTTGTCTTGATGCTGGCCTCCACTACCCTCTCTGCTGAGGTACAGTGGGGCAAAAAAGTATTTAGTCAGCCACCAATTGTGCAGGTTTTCGCACTTAAAAAGATGAGAGAGGCCTGTAATTGTCATCATAGGTATACCTCAACTATGAGAGACAAAATGTGGAAACAAATCCAGACAATCACATTGTCTGATTTTTGAAAGAATTTATTTGCAAATTATGGTGGAAAATAAGTATTTTGTCAATATTAGAAGTTCATCTCAATACTTTGTTATATATCCTTTGTTGGCAATGACAGAGGTCAAATGTTTTCTGTAAGTCTTCACAAGGTTGTCACACACTGTTGCTGGTATGTTGGCCCATTCCTCCATGTAGAGCAGTGATGTTTTGGGTGTTGTCTTTGGGCAACATGGACTTTCAACTCCCTCCAAAGTTTTTCTATGGGGTTGAGATCTGGAGACTGACTAGGCCACTCCAGGACCTTGAAATGCTTCTTACGAAGCCACTCCTTCGTTGTCGGGGCGGTGTGTTTGAGATCATTGTCATGCTGAAAGACCCAGCCATGTTTCATCTTCAATGCCATTACTGATTGGAGGAGGTTTGCACTCAAAATCTCACGATACATGGCCCCATTCATTCTTTCATGTACACGGATCAGTCGTCCTGTTCCCTTTGCAGAGAAACAGCCCCAAAGCATGATGTTGCCACCCCCATGCTTCACAGTAGGTATGTTGTTCTTTGGTTGCAACTCAGCATTCTCTCTCCTCCAAACACGACGAGTTGTGTTTCTACCAAACAGTTCTACTTTGGTTTCATCTGACCACATGGCATTCTCCCAATCCTCTTCTGGATCATCCAAATGCTCTCTAGCAAACCTCAGACAGGCCCGGACATGTACTGGCTTAAGCAGGGGGACACGTCTGGCACTGCCAGATCTGAGTCCCTGGTGGCGTAGTGTGTTACTGATGGTAGCCTTTGTTACGTTGGTCTCAGCTCTCTGCAGGTCATTCACTGGGATTTTTACTCACCGTTCTTGTTATAATTTTGACCCCCACGGGGTGAGATCTTGCGTGGAGCCCCGGATTGAGGGAGATTATCAGTGGTCTTGTATGTCTTCCATTTTCTAATTATTGCTCCCACAGTTGATTTCTTCACACCAAGCTGCTTGCCTATTGCAGATTCAGTCTTCCCAGCCTGGTGCAGGTCTACAATTTTGTTTCTGGTGCCCTTCGACAGCTCTTTGGTCTTCACCATAGTGGAGTTTGGCGTGTGACTGTTTGAGGTTGTGGACAGGTGTCTTTTATACTTATAACAAGTTCAAACAGGTGCCATCAATACAGGTAATGAGTGGAGGACAGAGGAGCCTCTTAAAGAAGAAGATACAGGTTTGTGAGAGCCAGAAATCTTGCTTGTTTGTAGGTGACCAAATACTTATTTTCCACCATAATTTGAAAATAAATTCTTTAAAAAATCAGACAATGTCATTGTCTGGATTTGTTTCCACATTTTGTCTCTCATAGTTGAGGTTTACCTACGATGACAATTACAGGCCTCTCTCATCTTTTTAAGTGGGAGAACTTGCACAATTGGTGGCTGACTAAATACTTTTTTGCCCCACTGTACTTGTGGATGATGAAGTTGATGGCTCTGAATCAGAGCTGGGCACTGGAGCCTTTCTTTGCAAAAAATGACCCATGCTAGACCTTTCAGTAGTTCTGTATTCTGTAATGCAGAGTACAGAGTTCAGTACGTTGTACCACACTAGGGTGTAATGGTTGCAATTTTTATGCCAATGGTTTTGCAAACGCATTTATTTTTTTTTAATTTCACTTCAATGAATTAAAACAAAACACAATACAATAAATACCCCAATTTTTGGGTATAGTGTGAAAGATAATGTTAAGGCGGGTAAACAGATACCTAACATGTCACGCTTTAAAATTGGGCACGCTCGTGGAATGGTGACAAACTGTGGTACTTAAAAATCTCTTTAGGTAATGATTAAAACACCTTAACAGGTTATATGTTTAAAGAGGAGGTCTAGCACTAGAAGTATTACACCCGCTCCAGCATGTGCGGTGATACCTCACATGTGTGGTGCGAATACTGTTTACATATACGTGTGCGTATCCATTTGCTTCTGTGCGCAAGCACAGAGGGATGGGGGGTGCTTTAAAAAAAAATTGTCTTATTTATTTAACTTTTTCACTGTCCCTTTAATTTTTTTTTTTATATCACTTGTATTCCTATTACAAGGAATGTAAATATAATATCCCTTGTAATAGAAATAAGAATGATAGGTCCTCTTTATGGAGAGATCTGGGGTCAAAAAGACCTCATATCTCTCCTTTTACCTTTAAAAGCAAAAGATTAAAAAAAATGGGATCTTTTATTTAAAAAAAAAATGTTTACTTCCAACCTGGGCCGGAAGTCACGACGTGGCTCTGGTCCGTCAAGGCCATCAAAGGGGATCTAATCTTTCATTGCCTCTGGGACTAGCTGGCCACACCATTGGATTGTTTCTCAGGCAAGATGGTGGGAGAGGGGGACATCACCTCCCGCCGCTTCTGAAAGCGTTTCAGTGGCTCAAGAGCCGCTTGGAACACTTTCATGAGAAAGCCAGCCACTGGCTGTAAAAAACAATACCAAGGTTATGGCTCATATCTTCAGCCATAACCCCGGCAAACCATTTCAAATCTGCAACTACGAATTGGGGTCTTGTGGAAAAAAAAAAAACCTACATTACATAACACTTGTTACAATTGGGGCACATTCACATTGACTCATTCCTTTGCAGGCATGGTGATTTTTTTTAAAAGTAATATAATATACATGGGCTGTGTGGGTTATTATTGATAATGATAACTATACTTCAATACTGCAGTTTGGACACAGTGCAGGTGTAGCACAGGTTACCTGCGGTTTTCATGTGGTTTCTCATAAACTTCTATTATGTAGTACATTTTTGGTACATTTTCTGAAAGAACACCAAAAATGAGGGACATAATAGTGTAGCACTAATGCCCCTTACACACGGTCGGACTTTGTTCGGACATTCCGACAACAAAATCCTAGGATTTTTTCCAGCGGATGTTGGCTCAAACTTGTCTTGCATACACACGGTCACACAAAGTTGTCAGGAAATCCGATCGTTCTGAACGCGGTGACGTAAAACACGTACGTTGGGACTATAAACAGGGCAGTGGCCAATAGCTTTCATCTCTTTATTTATTCTGAGCATGCGTGGCACTTTGTCCGTCGGATTTGTGTACACACGATCGGAATTTCCGACAACGGATTTTGTTGTCGGAAAATTTTATATCCTGCTCTCAAACTTTGTGTGTCGGAAAATCCGATGGAAAATGTGTGATGGAGCCTACACACGGTCGGAATTTCCGACAACAAGGTCCTATCACACATTTTCCGTCGGAAAATCCGACCGTGTGTACGGGGCATAACTCTCGGTGGAGCTGCTGATTTAAACGGGCTTGTTACCTTCACTCTCCTTCCCTCTGTTTCACCGGCACCGGGTCTAGGGTTCCGTTGAGTTTACCTCCGGACGATACAAGCACCAACACTTGAGTACGTTTTCAATGCTTTATTGAACAATTAACGTAGGAAGTAGCAGGAAAGAGGCAGAAGGGAAACTGCAGGGAAAGCTCAAATACCTTTCTGTAGGATTCTTGACAAATGTCCTTTAGAGTTGAATATTACAGTAGAATGCGCTCCCCTCGTGGGACACACTCTTTGCTCGCCTGGATAGGCCTCTCTCACTTGCCTAGCAGCCAGTACATAGCACGAATAAAAGTCTCTGCCACAGACTTTCTTGGGATGAACCCGTACGATCCTCTGCCACAGGATGTATTGGTTTTGTGGTGAATGTCAGTCACAGTGCTTGAACCTTTAAGCCAAACCCAGCAACACTATGCTGTAAAGTTATCTTAGGATACGTCCTCCAACCGAGTCACCAGGCCCCTTTCCAGACCAGCACTCTGCATGATCCTTCCATGAGGGTCTTCCCCTGGGATCTCCTCGGTTGTTCAGCTTCTTCACTCTGGATAGACAGCTCAGGACCATTCCTCAGCTGCTGTGGTAGGCCCCAGACAAGCTTCTGGGCCCACCCATGCGCCGCAGCGACGCGGGCCTCCAGAACGGAGGACCATGAGGTAGCACTCTAACACATACCTGTCGGCCAGGAGGGCCAGCAGGTGGCTGTAACACGAACCCCAAAATATGGCGTATGTCCCATAAATACCCTCTCCCAGAATGCAACTCGGAGGACCTCCTCCACCAAGTCGTCTCCGGGACAGAGGAGCACCCATACGCTTTGACATGTTGCCTTTCCAACATTAGCCAGTGGTAAATCCGGCTAGCAAAAGGAAGTCCTTGGATTTGAAACACTGAACAGAATATGCAGATCTTGACCACGAAGATCTCTTTATATTGACACTGACTAACTATCCAACCTCAAAGTTCTTTTGTCCATAGTTACCAATAAAACCGGATATCTGGCAAGGTCAGTGTCTTTCCCATTTTATCCACTGTGGTTATGAAATAGACAATGTCATCTTTTACGGGCCTGCAGATGACCACTTTGTCAGCATAGATGTGCCGACCAAAGTTCCAGTGCATAAAACATCCACTAAAACGTTCATCCATTTTAACAGAACATCCAGTCTTTCGGAAAGGCTTAGGCACAGACAAATAGTCCCAAACAGCTTCACTGTACCAAAGTTCCCAGTTAAGTTCAATCACTTGCATTATGTCCTGGGGCACATAGGGGAACTCCAAACCATACTCTGCAGCCACACGCTTGTTTAACATTCTCTGCAAACGTGCAAGTTTGGGCAAAGGTCTGTCTTTCTCTATACCAGGAGGCACACAGGAATCCAATGATTTGCTCACCATAGACCCAGCCGGTGTCTGTAGTGAACTAGCAACATTCGATAAAGTCTCAGTAACAGTACTGTGCGGCTCCACACAGGGTGACGTCTTCCCAGAACTCAGGGCTGTCCATTCAGGGAAAGTCATAGCAGAGGCGAAGTCTTCGCCTTGTGACCACGACAGCTCTTGTGACCACAACAGCTCTTGTGACATAGTCTCAAATAAATCATCATCACCGGAAAGATCCGACATGGATTCTATTTCTGAATCTCCCAACTCTTCCGCTGGCAGATACTTATTTACAGTCCCAGATACATTCCCTATCAGTGGCTTACCCGTTCCTGACGTGGACTTTGATAGCTCCGGTTCAGGTAACCTCTGAGGTAGGCCTCGACCACGGCCGCGGGAAGCCTTCACATATCCCACCTTCCTCTGAACAGGTATAACAGGAGTAGGTGCAGTGGATGAAGAAATCACAGTAATGTCCCCTGATGAGACGGCAACAGCAGTGTCTCTCTCCAGAACATTGTCAGTAACAACAGGCAAAGTGGTGACCTGCCGTTCTCTCTCTGTAGTAGTAGCAGCTTCTACTGTGGCGATACCTGTTGCCCAATCCATCCGATAAGCACGGGGCGACGTGGTAGGTTGCTCCACCACAAACAAGTACTCTCCACATTGCGGACATCGGCCAAACGGACGAAGATGCACGGCCAGTCCTTCACATCAATGGCAGATCATGCCCAGTCCCTCAATATCTCCTGAGGTATACAGAACAAACCTCCCCTGCGGCTTCAAACGAACTCCAGTATCCGTGAGCAGGGTTCCGGTCAGCACAGTATTCAACATGGTGTTTGCAGGGAACAATCTCGGTCCCACAATTGGCTCAATTGGCTGCATCGCTGGAAAAGACATAGCCACACTCTGATCTTCTCAGCACGATCACAAGGCCTCTCTTTTCCTCTGGCGCCAAACACACACGCGTCCCACGCGGTATCAAGTAGGGTAGGCTCCTCCCATTTGTTCCTCTGATCACGTAGCTCCCGGGCTTTCACTGGCGCCCGCCGCCTACGCACTCAGAAATAAAGTCCTGCAGCTTTAACCCCTTCTCTTCCTGCAAAATTTTGACAAAGTCCAGCTCTCACCGTAAACTCCCGGTGAAACACTTCTCTGGGTTGCAAGAATTGATGGTCAACAAATCCCAGACGACGCGCCTACATGTAGCACTAACTCTCGGTGGAGCTGCTGATTTAAACGGGCTTGTTACCTTCACTCTCATTCCCTCTGTTTCACCGGCACCGGGTCTAGGGTTCCGTTGAGTTTACCTCCGGACGATACAAGCACCAACACTTGAGTACCTTTTCAATGCTTTATTGAACAATTAACGAAGGAAGTAGCAGGAAAGAGGCAGAAGGGAAACTGCAGGGAAAGCTCAAATACCTTTCTGTAGGATTCTTGACAAATGTCCTTTAGAGTTGAATATTACAGTAGAATGCGCTCCCCTCGTGGGACACACTCTTTGCTCACCTGGATAGGCTTCTCTCACTTGCCCAGCAGCCAGTATGTAGCACAAACAAAAGTCTCTGCCACAGACTTGATTGGGATGAAACCGTACGATCCTCTGCCACAGGATGTATTGGTTTTGTGGTGAATGTCAGTCACAGTGCTTGAACCTTTAAGCCAAACCCGGCAACACTATGCTGTAAAGTTATCTTAGGACACGTCCTCCAACCGAGTCACCAGGCCCCTCTCCAGACCAGCACTCTGCATGATCCTTCCATGATGGGTACTCCCCTGGGATCTCCTTGGTTGTCCAGCTTCTTCACTCTGGATAGACAGCTCAGGACCATTCCACGGCTGCTGTAGTAGGCCCCAGACAAGCTTCTGGGCCCACCTATGCGCCGCAGTGACGCGGGCCTCCGGAACGGAGGACCACGAGGTAGCACTCTAACACATACCTGTCGGCCAGGAGGGCCAGCAGGTGGCTGTAAAACGAACCCCAAAATATGGTGTCTGCCCCATAAATACCCTCTCCCAGAATGCAACTCGGAGGACCACGTCCACTGGGTCTTCTCCGGGACAGAGGAGCATCCATACGCTTTGACACGTTGCCTTTCCAACACTAGCCAGTGGTAACAGGGACACCCACCGGCTCAGTATGGAAACACACGCAACGCCAGCCAAGCTGGTAGATGGTAGATCGCAAATCTACCAGCGCTACAATAGTCTATAAGAAACGCACATGAAAACCGCAGGTACCCTGCGCTACACCTGCACTGTGGCCAAACTGCAGTATTGAAGTATAGTTATCATTATCAATAATAACCCACATAGCCCATGTATATTATATTACATTTTAAAAAAATCACTATGCCTGCAATGCAGTGAGTCAATGTGAAAGTGCCCTAATTGTAACAAGTGTTATGTGGGTTTTATTTTATTTATCTAAACACCATGCCTGCAATTAAAACTATTATGCCCCGTACACACGGTCGGATTTTCTGATGGATAATGTCCGATCGGAGCGTGTTGTCGGAAATTCCGACCGTGTGTGGGCGCCATCGGACATTTTCCATCGGATTTTCCGACACACAAAGTTGGACAGCAGGAGATAAAATTTTCCGACAACAAAATCCGATCGCGTCAATTCCGACCGTGTGTGGCCTGTTCCGACGCACAAAGTGCCACGCATGCTCAGAAGAAATTCCGACACGGGACAGCTCGTTCTGGTAAACTTAGCGTTCACAATGGATACAGCACTTTCGTCACGCTGCAATGTTCAAAATGGTTTAATACAGCGCACTCTCTTCTTCTTTATAATGTGACAAGAATGAAGTAGTTTTGCTGCTCATATTCACACACACTTCTCACAAACTTTTCTTTGTGTTTTTTTAGTGGGATTCCCTCAATATATTGTTATTAGTTGTCACATCTGACAGTTTTATATTTTTTATGTTTTTTTTTTTTGGATTTTAAGCCTTTTTTTTTCTTTAATGTTTGGATTTTTTCCAAGGCTGATCTTTGTTCAATGTTATTTTTATTTTTACTCCAGAATATTTTTGTGTGTGTTTTGTGTGTCAAGTTACCCCAACACCATTGATATCTTTTATTATTTAATCTCCAGGAGATTTTTTGTTGTTGGTGTCCCTTGTTCATTTCACATTGTATATTTGAAATGTACCTGAATCCTCACAAACAAACTGTCATTTTTGAAGTAAAACACATAGGAGAGTATAATTCAAAACAAAAATCCTTTATTAAGGGATCAGAACCAAACAAAGAGGAAGGCAACACTGGATCAACAGCAGAAATTAGTGAAGCCTGGGACCCCCACGGCAGACATCAATTCTTCAACATCAAAATTGGTGGCCTGAGGAGTCCATATCTAAGGGAGTGCAGTCTGGTCCAGAATTACCACAAGAGGCTGCATCTTTTGGCCGACCAGACTGGACCCAGGGCAATCACTCTCTGGTCTTCCTTTCACGCTTCCTTCCGGGCTGTGGCTGTGCAGTTGGAGATGTGGCAGGAGGAGGAGTAGGACCTGGAGAAGGAGGAGGAGGAGGACTGGGAGGACCTGGAGGAGGACTGGGAGGACCTGGAGGAGAGGGAGGAGGAGGAGGAGGACCTGCAGGAGGAGGAGGAGGACCATCCCAAAGCTGTGTGTGAGGTGTAATTTGGCCCCTCACACCTTTCTCCAGAGCCTCTGATATGAGGGCCTGACACATGGCTTTTTGGCCCTCCTCCATCCTCTGCATTTTATAGGCAATGAATGCAGCAATGTTCTCCTGCCTGGTGTGGGGTGCTCCCAGGACCTCTGTAGCCCTCCAAAAGAATCTGATAGCCGCCTCCTCTAGGGCACTCGTCCTACTGCCACTTTCTGTTTTCAGGTGTGGTGGAGGGAC
Organism: Aquarana catesbeiana; assembly: GCF_042186555.1. NCBI lineage: Eukaryota > Metazoa > Chordata > Amphibia > Anura > Ranidae > Aquarana > Aquarana catesbeiana. The sequence continues at coordinate 411,349,481 of NC_133328.1, read as the reverse complement.
CTTGATATCAGCCAGCCGGCTCGGCCCAGCCACCTCCTGGCTGAGACTTCCCTGTGTATGAAAAAGGGACATGGTTTTAGTTTTTGCATCATCAATCACAATCCTAAATTAGTACTCCCAACTAACATCTAGTTAACATCATTGATTGGACAAGCAGAAATATTTAGAGGAATGCTATACCTGGCTCAATCTGGGCTCCTCCACATATGGCCTGGAAGGCCCGGGTTGGGCGTCAGAAGCCTCAGCCGGGGGGGAAGGAAGCGTGGAAGGAAGACTGGAGAGGGATGGCCTGGGTTCATTCTGGCCTGCCAGAAAGTGCAGCCTGTCGTAGTACAACATCCTGGGGACATAGATGTCATCTGCTGCTCCGGATCTCTGTGAATCCAGGACCTTCTTGCGCTCCCTCAGATATGTGCTCCTCAGGCAACCAATTAATATCTTTAAATAAGTGATGTCTGCCGTGGGGATCACCTGCTTCACAATTTCACACAATTGCTCCAGTGCTGCCTTCCTCTTTGCTTGGTTCTTGAAATGGGGGTGGGTAATCTCCCACAGACAGGGCAGCTCACTTAGCATATCAATGAATAGTGACATGAAGTCAGTATCTCTCATTAAGATATCCATGTTCACTGCAAGACACAACACAAGACAAAGCCTAATGTCAGACAAAACTCTCCTATTCTTGTTACAATATAGACCTCAATCTAGAAGCAGTATAGGCACAAGTTTGTCTTTTACCTTCGTCCAATGCTCCTTCCTCCGCTCACAGATCGTACGTAATACGCACGCGTGTTACGCTTTATACACACTGCGCATGCGTGTAACTCCGCCCGCCCCTGACGTTCTTTCTAGTGTATTCCCCGCCCCTTTTCGTTTGGCGCAGTGGGGGAAGAGCATGATGGCGGAGTTACAACAGGTGCGTGATAATTCTAACAACGAGGAGGAGGAAAGCCCGGATCCAGGCACGTCCCGATCCAGAAGGAGACGTTTTAAGGCCACAAATATGTCGTTTGGGGAGATGTTGGAGATGGTAGACATCATGAAGAAGTCCGACTATGACGGAAAATATGGGCCTTACCCCCACCCCAACATCCGAAAGGCCAAAATCATTGGTAAAGTGGTCCGGAGTCTGGAGAGGAATTTCGGGGTACGAAGATCTAAAGATCAGCTCAGGAAGCGGTGGTCGGACCTGAAGTTGAGAGAGCCAGAGCAGTACCGAAAGATCCGGAGAGTGCTGCAAAAAAGTAAGTAGTTGTGCTGTGTTCCTATTCTTTCTGTCTTTATTCCGTTCGTTCTGTTCCATATGCTTTTAGTAATTGTAACGTTTAAAAAGGTCAACTTTAATGTTCATGGGCCCATTATTCGTTCGTATCAAACATTTTTCTTTCGGCCTCTAGAACACCATTGTTTAGGCCATATGCATTTTCACACATTTTTTTTGGGCCTACTTAGATGCCACATTTTTGTTTGTGTAGATGGGTTTGTTACTAGAATGAAATGCCAACTAGATTGTGTGTAAGGAGAGGACACTGAGCAGCTGTTTTCACATCTGGACACTGGAGCACTAGTGTGGGACCCCAGAACACCATTTTTATTAGGGGGCCACACAGGTGCTCCAGTGTATACTATAGGGGGGGCTACATCTGTGAAGCTTGTACAAAACAGGTAAAGTATTGCAGCTTGACAAAGGACAATAAAAAATATACATCTTGGAACTGGGCTAAAATAGACAATTGTACTCCACTTCCAAGCAATGTTTCCTATTTCTAGTTCTGCCATCAAATATCTGTGTGCTAATTATACCATTTTTGTTTTACATAGGGGAGAAAAGACTCGGACACCCCTCATCCCAGGAGACCAGAGACCCCCCCCCCTCTGGAAGAAGGGGAAATACCAACCCAAGAAGCTGAGCAGGAGGAAGAAGAAGACGTGGTGGAGATTGGCACCACAACAGGTGAGTGTCTGCAACCACAGGCTCAGGTAAAAGAGATGGATGTTGGCAGATTTTTGAGACCTGTTTTTTTTGTTCTTTATCTCTTTTTAGGTGATCGTGATCCAGAACGCTTTACATCTGAAAGTGCCCAGATACTGATCGGGGAGATTATGGGGTGTAATCTCCAATTGCAAAACATCCAGCAACAAATCAGTGATATTATTAAAAAAAATAATAACATCATTGATGTTTTGGCGTGAATTTAAACCCCACAAAATCACCTGTTTTATCTTACTAAAATTTTTACAATGTTTAGAAAAGCCAAATTTGGAGGATGCACACAGTGTGCCAACATGTGCTATCTGCCATCACGGGAGATCAATGGACGCGTTTTGGGGGTGCAACCCCTTACTCAATTATAAAGTAGCGTTGAGGAAGGGCTTGCTCCCCCAAAACACGTCCCTTGATCCCCCCTGATGGCAGATAGCACATGTTGACATCCGTAAATTGGTGTGCATCTTCCAAATTTGGCTTTTCCAGGGGTGATTTCCCCCATCTGAACGCTATATCAAACCCAGTTCCTAAATACTCATGTCTGATATAGCCTTCAGGTTTTACCTAATGTGAACTTTGTAAGTTCAAGTTTTTTGGCTTTCTTGTTGGTTTTACACAGGCCTGTTTTATCTGAAATGGATATTTCGATTTTTGATAATGCCCCCCCAAAAATTGTTATACAACAAACATGTTGTTTTGTTTTAAAAACCTTTGGTAAATGCACATGTGATTGTGCAGGTATAAAAAAGTGCCTTACTCAAGAATGTGTGGATTATTGTCTCAACACTACAACACTTTTGGGGTGATGTAATTGCTGTTTTATGCAAAAATGGGGGTTATTTCCTAAGGGCAAATACACGTTGCACTACAAGTGCAGGTTCAGTGCAGTTGCAAGTGCACTTGTAGTGAAATGTGTTTTGGCATTTAGGAAGTACCAGCCAACACTATTCTTTATAAGGTTACCCAATCACGACATTTTCTGCACTCAACACATTTCTGTCAGGGTCAGCTAAAACAAACACAAGCAGTAAATGTCCATCAAGAATTTATTTTGGTTGTTTTTTATTTGAAAAAGGTGTCACAGATTGTCTGGCATATTGAAAGCCCCCCTACCCGCAAAGAACTCCAGGTATCGTAACCGGACATCACGGGCACTCAGGGAGGGCAAGCCAGGACGGCCGCTTTCAAGCGCCGTCATTGTTGATGTATTTGGGATTCCGGCCTTAGGCCCAACTGAGCCAGCATAATTGGCTGAATGTTTTCTAGAACACAGCACGCCAGTATTATATGGTTCAGTTTATACTCCGCCATATGGAGGGGTGTCAGAAATAATCGGAACCGGCTGGCCAGGATTCCAAATGTGTTCTCCACCCCTCTTCGGGCTCTGGCCAGCCGGTAATTAAAAACCCTCTGTTCCGGGGTGAGGGTCCTCATCGGGAATGGCCGCATCAGGTGGTCCCCCAGCGCAAACGCTTCATCAGCAACGAACACAAATGGGAGACCTTCAACATTGTCCTCTGGAGGTGGCAAGTCCAAGCTGCCATTCTGGAGACGCCTGTAGAACTCCGTCTGGGCGATCACTCCACCATCGGACATCCGGCCATTCTTCCCCACGTCCACATACAAGAACTCGTAATTAGCCGACACCACCGCCAACATCACTATACTATTAAACCCCTTGTAATTATAATAGTACGACCCCGAGTTGGGTGGTGGGACGATGTGGACGTGTTTCCCATCAATTGCCCCTCCGCAGTTAGGAAAGTCCCACCGCTGGGCAAAGTGGGAGGCCACAGTCTGCCATTCCTGTGGCGTTGAAGGAAACTGTTGAGGAAAAAAAAAATAAACCTTACTATTTTTTCACAGAAACATGGCAAGCAGATTAGACACAAACATTATGGGGCAACCTCCAGATAGCATTTACTAAGGGGAATTTAACAAGGCCAAAGTATAAGGTACACCTATCATATTCCCCCTCCCCCCTCTCATGGGCCATTTCTAACATTATAGGGGGGGGGGGACTCTTGGACAGGTAACCCTCTTCACTTCATTGAGAGATGAATGCCTAAATACAGGGTATTACTTGGAACAGCTCCTCCTTAGTTACACTATTAGCAGACCACTGGACAGGTAAGAAGTGTCATAATACAAAGATATAAATACACACTGTACACATTTGAGGACATTTGAACATTCTGCTATTACCTATCAAGATAATAATAGGATGCAAAAACTTTAAACAGTACCATTGGAAAGTATACAGGCAGGCCCTTGCACTACATGCTTTGGGGAATTCATCCATAAATCTGACCAGTAAAGAGGTGGGTATAGTGTGTATGGGTTTGGCAAAGTCAGCAGATAGATGATTGAGGATAGAGAATTGGGATCAGCTGACTTAGCAGTTGGGGGGGAGGGTTAAAAAAAATTTGGGGACACCACAAAAAAAAAGCCTCTGGCACTCTGCCTGAATTTAAATCAAAAATAACATTTCCAAACATTTTAGGGGGTGTTTGGGGTAAAGCACTACTATAGAGCTGATAAAATACATTGTTAAGTGACTACATGAGGTGAATATAGGCCAGGAGACACCATGCTGGGGAGGTTATTGAAGGGCAAATATGTATGAAGGACATAAAATAATAATTACCTAAAAATCCAGCATGCATGAGAACAAAGGGGACATTCACAGCATATTACAATCATGGTAATTAGGGAATGAGGGAAGAAATACAATATATTATCAAACATTCAATACAATAAAATGGGATATAAAAGGATAAAAATCTTACCTTCATATACTCCTTCTGCAGGACCTGGATGATGGCAGAACAGGTCTCTGGGATAATGATCCCCAGAGCCTGGGGGGAGATGCCTGTCGAGAACTTCAAGTCCTGCAGACTTCTCCCTGTGGCCAAATACCGCAAGGTAGCGACCAACCTCTGCTCCGGAGTGATGGCTTGCCTCATGCAGGTATCCTGCCTGCTAATATAGGGGGTCAGCGAAGCCAACAAATGGTGAAACACGGGGTCCGTCATCCTGAGAAAGTTCCTGAAATCATCAGGATTATTCTCACGGATCTCACGGAGCAAAGGCATATGACAGAACTGGTCACGCTGAAGCAACCAATTCTTGGTCCATGAACTCCTCCCCACCCTGTTCATGGACTGGACTTGTGTCAAGGTCAGGACCCCAACACCAAGCCCCCGCACAGCACGAACTCTACGAGGAGTACGCATACGAAACATGGCTAGAAAACGGTCGGCTGCTCAGAACGAAGTAACAGAACGCACTGAAGAACAGCAAGGCCTGTGAAGAGCGACCTGAAAAACAGCAACGAGCAGGCAAGATCACACAGAAAACTCCGATACGAACTGACTGCACGCACTGAAGAGCAGATACAAACCCACAAGCACAAACTGAACGTCAGAAAACGATCTGAAAGCCACGAGTCTGAAAAAGCGCGAATCGTCTCTCACCAAACTTTTACTAACACGAGATTAGCAAAAGGAGCCCAAAGGGTGCCGCGCTTGGTTCTGAACCGGCCTTTTCTAGTCTCGTCGTACGTGGTGTACGTCACCGTGTTGTTGGCAATCGGAAATTCCGACAACTTTGTGCGACCGTGTGTAGGCAAAACAAGTTTGAGCCAACATCCGTCGGAAAAAATCCTAGGATTTTGTTGTCGGAATGTCCGAACAAAGTCCGACCGTGTGTACGGGGCATTACACATTGAAAATCACAGGTACAAATACTGTACAAGTGTCTCCTCACTGTTTTGTCTCCTCACTGTGCTTTCACCTTTACTCGCATTCTTCTTCTCATCCCCTCAGGGAAAAGCATGCCAGCCAGTGTCACTCTACTGGCACCCGCGGATCACACGTCACAGAGAGCAGTGCGTGCGCCCGGCCCTCCCATAGCAACCGATGACGTGATCAGTTGGCAAGACGCGGTCTGGTTCCCTGCACAGCCCACACAGCTTCCCGAGTGCCTGTGGCAGCGGGAAGTGAGCTTTACACAGCAGACCGGCACCACTGTAATAACAAAGCTTAACCGAGTGGCCAGCAGTAGAGACATCATTTACCTGGTAGCGGCGGGGGCCCCTTACACCTTGTCCCTTATGTTGAGAAGACAGGAGCATCATCCACAGATCCCATTACCCCCAAAAAGATATAGGGGTTTGTGCAGGTATCAGAACTTGGAAAACCTTTTTGGAATAAGAGGGGACAAGGGAACTCTGCCTTCCCAAAATGTAGCATAAAAAATAAAATGTTGTATAAAATAAATAAAATACTATATAAAATGTATAGTATAGAGTACATAAGTGCCCCTATAACTCATTTACAGTAGAAGTACAATGTTATACTTTAAACAATTACAGTGGAACCTCGGATTGCGAGTAACGCGGTTAACGAGGGTTTCGCAATACGAGCACTGTATTTTTAAAAATAGTAACTCGGCTTGCAAGTGTTGTCTCACAAAACGAGCACGATTCAGGCCAAAGCGGTGTGCAGTACCGCTTTTGGCCTGAGTTGGGGGGGCGCCAGAGCCGAGCAGAGCCGAACGTCGACGATCGCAGCCGATCGGCGCTGTTCGGAAATGAACGGAGAGGCCCGATGGCAGCACGGCTGACCTTGGTAAATCTCAGGTAGGAAGTCTTTCCGAGGTTTGCCAAGGTCAACCAAAGTGTCCTCGGGCCTTTTCGGACATTTCCGAGGTTCTCCGGCGCCCCCCCGCCTCTGGCCGCATGCTGTATCGCATTCCATTGAAGTCAATGTGGAACAAATTATTTTCGTTTCCATTGACTTCAATGGGAAAACTCGCTTTGATATGCGAGTACTTTGGATTACGAGCATACTTCTGGAACGGATTATACTCGTAATCCGAGGTTCCACTGTATTATAAGTAACATAAAAAAAAAAAAAAGAAAAAATTGACATTGAAATCCACATCAATCATGATGCTCCATGTTAATCTGTAAGATTCAGATTCCAGCTGTACTATGAAACATTCCTGGCGCTACAGCTTTATAAACTTCTTGAATAGAGTGATGTCATTACACAAAGTATTCAAGAGATACACAGAAAAAGCTAACTTTTTTTAAAGCAGAATTCCCCAGTAAAAGCAGATGAGCCACACCTCATGGTCAGGTATTTTATAAACAGTTGGTGCGTTCTATTGCAGCACAGGTGCATATTCAAGAAGTCCTTCTCACCATTTCTGGTTCTGCACATGTTCTATCAGCAGGGGAAATTTTTTTTCTCAAACTTGGCATTTCTGTTCTTTTTCTTTTAGTCTATCAACCTGAGTGTATGGAGCTGATTTACTAAAGGTAAAACGGAAAATTTCCTATCAAATACTTACCGTAAGTTTCCTTTCCTGATGGACTCCATGGCAGGCTACGTATGGGTTAATCCCGCCTCTCATACCTCATAGGATCCCACTCCCATAAATCTTTGCTTCTAGTCAGAGACCGTGTTCCGTAACTTAGCCTACTCCAGAAAATGCAAGGAAATTCCTGCTGCCATGGAGTCCATCAGGAAAGGAAAATTACGGTAAGTATTTAATAGGAAATTTTCCATTTTCCTGACAGACTCCATGGCAGAAAGAACAACTAGGAGAAAGAAAGATTCTCCCAAGAGGGCAAACACCCCCCAAACACTATCTGCAAAAACGATTTCATGGCTCTGAAGAAACCAGTGCTTATTGGCTGGTGAAACGTGTCAGCACGTGACGTCAGCACGTCACCTCGGAGTCGCACGCCTGCTGTGGATTAATGTTTGACTGGGAAAACACAGCTGATGACCGGCTTTCTTCCCTACTACATGACCATGCATAGAGGTGTTGAGTACAGCGAGGACATTGTTTGTCTGGCAGTTAGCTGTTTTGGACTGGGGTAGAGTTCAGCAGTCTTAGAGCGACTGAAGCCATCAATCCGGTGAGAGAAGTATTACTGCAATTTATGCTTTACCTGCTGCTATTGCTCCCCCTGTTACCTCTGCCATATTACCGCTGCTCTATTCCATTACCTGTGATTACGTTACTTATCATATAGACAAGTATTGTCGGCCATCTCTGCTGCCCTTACGTTTGAATTGGGTTTATCCATCCCGGACTGTGCAATCCAATCACGGTGCTGAGTCAGTTTTCAGCTACGGAATATTAATTTCTGCTTCATCCACACCTACCCACCATTCCGTCATACCACCTGTATGTTATTATTATGGGACTTTAAGTTTCCAACATTTAACCCCCCCCACCAATAGTGTTCAAATGTGGTGATTGGCATGTGTATGAGGTATGATTGGCCGCGGCTCTGTTGTTTTTAATAATAACGTTATCAATTTTATTTGGGTCCATGAACAATCCCCTATCATTGCCCGTTTTTGTTAATATATTTCTGTGGTGTTTTGTAGTACTAATAAACTTTATCATTTTTGCAGATAGTGTTTGGGTGGTGTTTGCCCTCTTGGGAGAATCTCTCTTTCTCCTAGTTGTTCTTTATGCTTGTTAGGGCAACCCAAACTGCATCCGTTAACTGGTCTATATGGATGAATATCTGATCCTGCTACTACCTATTTTTTATTTTTCACTGCTGGTGGTTGATCCAGGCAAAACCCAAGTTTTTCTGTTCAGACTCCATGGCAGCCTACGTATGGGAAATAACTAGCCATACACACCCTGGTAGGCAATTGCTGGTCAAAGAAAAAAGGTTTAATTGACCATCAACAGACAAAATATGTAGACCAATGTGACGGGAGGGCCCGTGGAACTCAGAATACATCTTATGTCTAAGTCAACCTGTGCCATCCTGGCACAGGGTGAGTGAGAAAATATATCTTGGACTACTTAAAATGGGACAGTAATATTTGTCCACAATATCTCCCAGGATGTATGTAGAGACTATTATTGCTTTGGTTGATTCTGAACTCAACCTGTTAATTGAGTGAGCTGATCACATTAGCCTCCAGGACTGGCTAGGAGACGAACTGTTGATGAATAGGCTGAGGAGGGGGGAGATTGTTGTTAGTATTGTTAATTGTAATTAGCTCCAGCTATTGTGTTTATACTACTGTGTGAAGCCCGGTGCCCACAAGTCTGTCATCTGGTCTGGGTAAATTTTTTAGTTAATTAGCTCATGTTAATTATGTTAATTAGGTTACAGTTGTATTGTTAGAGGAGGTTCCAACGGCATATAAAGTCTTGTAACTTTGATTCTAAATAAAAACAGTTCATGTTAGCAACAAGCAAGTGTCGCCTTGTTTTGTGCTCAGAGAGGTTGGAATATCTGATATCTGTATACAGACTGGGAGGAAGTGGTATATGACGGAAGCACTCAAGCGGAGTGTGGGAAATGTTAGGAATACTCTCCTCTTGTGATCAGTCGAACTCCAGGTGTATTGAAAAGCAGACAATTTATTTCAGATGTGTCACACAAATGGATGATGCTTACAAGCCAAAAGATGCAGTAAGAATCACACAAAGAGATGAACATCCCCCCTCCTAATACCTACAATAATATAGAGATAACGCTTCTATTGGCTGAGGAAACACACATAGCGTGCCTGGTACAAAATGGTACTTTATTTGCCAATTAGTGTTTCCTGTACATGCTTGTTCTACCATATATGGTTAAGCCTAATCATCCTACAACTTACTATGGAGTTGGTTAAAGCAAACGATATAGCAAGTTAATGCAAAAATGTGCTCAGAAGTCATCTTAAGAAAAGTCTCAGGGTTATTGTTTTTCCAATAGTTTTTCTAATAGTCACACAATAAACATTTAAAACTTTTCTAACATTCCCTCCTCTTGTGTGACTATTTTATCTCAACACATTTCTATAATAGTCCCAGTGTTTATACACTTTAGGTCTGTATGTCATTAAGTTGAGCTTCAATGTCCACAAAGGTCTCCTCAGAGGTAGGAAGGGCTTGATACATTGTTCTTGAGACTGCGGTTTCAATCAGTTTCTGTGAAAGTCCTCGAATTCAGGGAGTGCAGCAGCATCCGCAAGTGACCAAAACGGCCAAAGCCACAGCAATTGAGATCAAACATGATGTGATCAGTCCAGTCCACTTACCGAACCATCCTTCAAGCCAGTTTGTTAATGGATCATTAATACCTGAGTTTAATTCATTCGATAGAGCAGTCAGTCCTTCCAAGGCTCTGGTCACGGTCCCTCCAGGAGCTGTATTAGGGATAAAGGTGCAACACATGCTACCAAACATTTTGCATACCCCTCCTCTTTCAACTAGGACCATATCTAAGGCCATTCGGTTCTGCCATGCCATTAGAGATGTGGTGGCCAACTGTTCTGTTAGGCCCTTCACAGCGTCCCTAGTATAGTTTACAAACCGTTGTTGGTTATAGTATATATATATATATATTTAGTTAATCCAGTCAACATTTTTATCTATAGTCACCCACCAGAGAGGAGACTCAAACCCAGCTGTCACCTGATTCCTGCCCCTAAACTCATCAAGCACTCCGCGAGGAACCCCAATCTCATCTATGTAGATCCGAGAGTCAAATGACCCTATGGGAGAGGTGTCCCTCCAATACCGTTGGTGACTCTTAGTTCACGGGTGTTCTGACAGGATCCTCAGGGGCATAGCCAGCTGGACCATAGCGCAATCCCCTCGGGCATTGGCCAGTATCCTAGCTCACAGTTTCTTATCCCCACACATCCACCAGACATCAGCTCTCTGAATGTCATGTTCAACCCAGTCACCATTGCCCATGTTAATCCTCTCCCTACAATAGTCATCGGGTAGCGACCCAAGATCCACCCCGCTACAGTTCCCTGGTGCAAAACAAGTAAAGTTGCCCAGATAAGCAGTAACCGCTGGAGGTATCGGAGGTCTCTGTACTGGGGGAAACAACAAACTCAACGTGTGACAGGTAGAATTTGTTTCAGGGTTATAACTCTTATTATATAATCGCAACATACATTTTAAACCTTCTGGATCTGTATTGTGATCTAGAGGAAAAGGAATAGTTGCTAAATGTAGTCTTGCTCTGGCACAAACTAAACAGTTTTCCTTTTTTTTTTTTAAAGTTTTAACCGTGTACCTCAACCATTCTAACCACTCATTTTTTCCCTGGTATCCTGTCTCCAAAGCTATGGCATCTTCTACTGTTAGGTTAGTAAATCTTATAATTTTACTCAGAACTTCTATTTTAGTATGGCGTCACTTCCGGTCTGAGCGGCGATTGTTGTTTACACAGCGCCGGCTCTTGTTTTATCATGCGAGTATATCTCCTAAACTTTTTATTAAATAAAGCCTTTTTAAACAATATCACACTATGGGCATTACTCTTTCCCCTATGTGACATCTCGGTGGAAAAGCCAGCAAAACGTTTCTCAGATTGCCCAGCAAAACCCAGTAGCTCACACTGTGAAGGCATAACACCCCTGGGGGGTAAAGTCATCTGGTGAGTGCAATCACATTATCAACACGGATAATATCACCTGGCACCACTGTCACTTGAAAGGATAATCAGCACCACATTTTGATATAGCACCGGACACTTTTTTTTTTTTTTTTAAGCACGTCACTTTGTATGGACTTATCTACTAATAATTTAGTGTTTGCAATAATTTCATCATTTGTTTTGGTTTAGAATGTGGTCTTACTGTGGTGTAACACAGAGACGTATATTGAATTGTGCATTCACATTTTTGTTGTTTATTATTATTTTTTTTATTTTTTTTTTACTTCTGCTTTAAGTTTATATATTGGCATAATTGGATTTTTATTCACATACCAGATTTTTGATACAGCAGACATCCATATTTATCACTTTGCCAACTAGGTATTAGATCACTGCATTTCTACAGTTCCAGATATTGTAGATCATAGATTTTAGTTTGCGGACTCCAGAGGGTGTAGCACACCAGTTGGACACCCTATCTGAAGTTCAACACACACACACTCTGATATACATCAACAGGGGGTGTAACACTATCACTTGTATAGGTTATTTTTAATTCTTGCCCTCGGGGGGTGCAACACAAAAGTGGTTTACTGCATCAGAGGTTTAATACATAAAGTAGTTGCATTTGTTTAGATGTTTGGCACTTATATATATTTTTATTTTTTTTTCAAACACATTTTGAGACCAACAGACAGAGGATGTATCACAGTTCATTTTATTTGAGGCATACCTCCCCTAATATTTTACATATATATATTTTTTAATTTGAAGGGAAATAGCGCTACATCTACACTCCCATAATCTACCTTTTCCTGTTGTCAGGTTTTATTAGGTGGTAATACCTTGAGGAAAAATTTGCCTGAGGGGTCAGTTTCTGACACCCATGCTCCCATAGCGTACAACCACTGATCTTCCTTCCTCGACTCCTTTAATGTTATCAATAATTGTTTACAGTTCTTACTATGTGTGTAGGGGGAGTTGGCCGCTTCTGTAATTATCTTTCCTTTATTCCACTCTTTTTAGGCCCTGGTAGATTATACCCCCAATCTTGATGTGCTGTGGTCCACAGGGCTTGATCCTATGCTTGACATCCTGCCCTATTCCAGAGCCAGCAAATGTATTTATCTGCCCATAGAAGTCCTCTAGCCTCAGTTGTATCCCCACAATCTGCAATCTGACAGAAGTCTACCAGTATAGTGCTAGTTTTTCCCTCTATAAAGGTTAGATTCAATGTTTTTCCTGTTCTTTCCCAACCCAAAGGTTCCTCTGCTCTTCCATAACATATAACCCCTCTTATCAATGCCTCTCCTAGAATCACCAGTAACCCAAGGATAATTACTGTCCCTTTCATCCTAACCAGCTACAGAGTTCCAGCGGATAGGGTAGGGGAGTTGGAAGGGGAGGGAGACTTCACCGGTTTGAGACAAGTCCCACTTTGTGTGAGACCTCCCTTTGTAGCCGGACTTTCTGAACCTCTTGTAGCCAACTGGCCCTACTCTACCTGTAAAACCTTTTTACAATGGGACTGGTGAATCCAGGAAGACCTCTCTGCAATCCTTATTGCAGTAGGGGTAGTTAGGAGGACTTTGAAAGGACCATCCCACCTTCGGGAGTATCACTGCTTTTTCTTATTACTTTTTGTTAAGACCCAATCTTCCACATGCACCTTTTCATCTTCTTGAATTGGACCATCTAGGACAAAACATAAATCATTAGTACGTCTTTGTCTTAACGGCCTAGACATGTATTCTGCTAGTGTGTGCTCCGACTCCTCAGTAGGTGTTTCATTTGATTGTAATGGTATCTTATATGGCCTTCCATTTATCATCTCAAATGGGCTTAAACCTTCTTTTGTGGATGTGATATGCATACCAGTCACAGCCACTAGTAGGCAGTACATCCAATTTTTACCTGTTTCTTCCATAGCTTTCCTCAGTTTGCTTTTTAGAATGCCATTATGTCTTTCCACCAATCCAGCTGATTGGGAATGATAGGCACAATGGTATTTCACTTGAATTCCCATCACTTCTGTCAAATGTTGTATAGTTTTATTTACAAAATAGGGTCCATTATCACTGTCTGTGCATCTGCACTTCCTGTCGGGAATTCTCCACCCATTTGGTCAGGGTGTCTGTGATTAGCAAACAATATTTCTTCCTTTCACATTTGTCCAATTCAATAAAATCCATGCAAATGTGTTGGAATGGATATTGCGGTGTGGGGAACTTCCCTTTCCGTGGTCTTATGCCTCCCTAAGCATTGCATCTTGCACATATAATCCATTGAGAGCAAAAAGTTTTTTTTTTGTTTTTTTAGTAGTTAGTGAAGCCATGGGCTGTAAATACCTTATTAAACATCTCAGTCACCCCCCTGTTTGACACATGTGTTACTCCATGTGTCAATACTGCTGCATACCTAAATAAGGATTTTGGCAATACCGGTTTTCAATCAGGTGACATGTAAATGTTATCTATACTTGTGCAACCTTTTGTTTTCCAAAATTGTTTCTTTGTCTCTAAGGACTGTGTAGTCTACATTATTTCATACCTTAATTTAATTTTCTAAACTCTAAAATACCTCTAAAGGTTCAATTTTGTACCCATTCATGCAACCACTAAACACCCACCCCATAAAAAGGAACTCGCCTCATTCTTCAGTTGTGTAGAAGGAGGGGGGGGTGTCATATCTACACTTGAATTGGGGCTGGGAAAATAGATACTCTTTATCTAACATGAATGAGCGCAGGATCACAGATCAAACTACCAAAGAAAGCCTTCCTTACTTTGGAGTTGGTAAAAACAATATTCTTTCATTTATTCAAATATAAGTCCATAAGTCCACCAAGTATGCAGACATAAAATGTTTCCTAGCGACATTTACATTATTTGACATATATATTCAATATATATAAAAATATTTTTCTCAGACCCCGATATTTTAGCAGAATTGAATAAAACATGAATCCCCTTTTGTATTGTTCCCCTTATTCTCTGGTCCCAAAACACATTTTTTTTATTTAACCCAAACACATATTCTAATTCAGAACTTAGCCTTTTAATTTTATAAATGTACCTAAATATAAACAGCATTGCATCGTTAACACTTTACAGTTGAAAATCTGGGAGTTCTAAAAGTAACATATCCAAGAAATATTTACTTTAAGACTATTATTTGGACTTTCTTTCCCACCGAAAATCCTAATATTTTCACAGATGCACAAATTAACCTCTGTGTGCTCTAAGGGTTAATGCTGCCCTACTAGTCATCCACCATCCTCTCCCTCTCTCTTCTGCTATGTCTGTCAGGCAATCTGCATTTTCTTGTTTCTGAGAAAAAGCATCAAGTCTGTATATTCCCTTCTCTCCTCTCTCTGGACTTCAAAACTACGGCACGCTTCTCTTAGCAAAGCCCATTGAAATTCCTGTTTCCTTATGGCAGTAAAATTAGCACTCAGTCACATACTGTCTCTGGAGTGGACACATTTAAAGTAATCACAACATTCTCAGCCTTTTCTTTTCTCACATTCATCAAACCACTTGACAACTCCACAACATTCTCTTCACTCCACAATGTAATCCACCTCCGAGTCTCCCATCTACCTCCTCAAAACCATCAACAATTTCTGCCATGTGCTTCCTTTAATGCCATGGCATGCTAAAATAATAAAGCAGTCTGGTGTTATCAGTGTACCTTTCCTTTTTTTATACTCAGTTTCAATATTTACTTTCATAACCCTTCTGTATTGTCATAGCTGGTTAAAAGTTAACTTTTTTTACAGACACAATCTCTCACACAGGAATTTGAAACGGAGGAGCAATTCACTCCCTCCTGTAATACAGGTGATTCACACGAGAGGAGGGGGAGAAAAACGGAAGGCTTTAATCTCCCTGTGATGATTTCTCGCACTTATTTATTTCTTTTTTTTACTCAGTCATACTTCGCTATTTTTCTGCTTCTCAAATATTTGTTAAACATTTAGATCACACTTGCGTCTGGTCTAATTCTCTTTTGCTAGACCCATCAGTGATATGGCTATTGGATTACCTTTACCTGAAGTTGCAGCTCCAACTGTTTGGTTCCTATGAGTCCGACTGAGGGTTGTCCCCGAGCAGACGGCCCAGATGTAGCACAGTCTCCCAGACAATGTTGTCCAGTGGTACCTGAGACAGTGCTGTAATCCAAGACGCCAGATCCGGTCCAATCCCCATGGGCCATATAGTGCAATGTCACCTGGTATTTTACATATTTATCTGCTTAATACATTGGCTAGCAAGGTGTTGGCTGCCTTACAGAGTGAAGCCATAAGACAATTAAACCAAGTATCTCTTTAAGCTTTTCTAAAGTTTCCTGCTTCTCTGCCAGCTCCCAATCTGTCACTGATAGGCAAGCAGGCTACAACACAAATTTTACAAACACACAAAACATGAGATGTGAAGAGAGATTTTTTGCTGGTTATTTAAACTCCTATTATCAACTCATGCCTTTTTTTATCGTTGGGTCCTAACAATTTAAATTTATCCATCAAATCCTGACACTTTTACAGTTAGTTTACTATTGAATCCAAACTTCCCTATAAAGCCCTGTGTCCCTAAAGAGCAGTTCCGGTCTCCCACTTGGAACATCAGGAACACAGCAGCCTCATAAGCAGGCACAAAACATTCTTTTACAGAGACTATTCCCCATTGTCAATGCCAGACGGGTCTCTCATTTACCTATAAAACACTGGTATCCACTTCACGACCGCTCACTGTATATATACGTCATTTTTTTAAAGATGGATATCTCGGTAACGGCAGCAGCTGCTGCCACAACCGAGATATCCATCTTTACAGTGAGCGGTTCTGTACACGATAATGGTGGTCTCAGCGGCGGGTTCACCGCGAGATCACCGTTATCGGCGGCGGGAGAGGTGCCACCCCCCCTCCCGCCGCTCTCCCGCACCCTCTGCCGCTTACCGGAGCCGTCGGTAGCGGCGGAGGAGATCGGGACCTGTCACCGCTGAGGTACTGAGACGAGTGAGGCCAAGATGGCCCCCACCCGTCTCTATACCATGTGACGGCCGGAGCGACGTCATTACGACGGCTCCGCCCACTTCTCTTAAAGGCACAATGTTTTTTGTGTCATTTTTTTTAAACGACTTTTTTTTTTTTTTTTTGCATTTTAGTCTAAATATGAGATCTGAGGACTTTTTGACCCCAGATCTCATATTTAAGAGGACCTGTCATGCTTTTTTCTATTACAAGGGATGTTTACATTCCTTGTAATAGGAATAAAAGTGATCCAAATTTTTTTTTTTAAAACAGTGAAAAAATAAATAAAATAAAGTAAAATAAATAATAAAAAAAAAAAAAAAAAAATTTAAAGCGCCCTGTCCCGACGAGCTCGCGCACAGAAGCGAACGCATACATGAGTAGCGCCCGCATATGAAAACGGTGGTCAAACCACACATGTGAGGTATTGCCACGACCGGTATTGCGAGAGCAATAATTCTAGCCCTAGACCTCCTCTGTAACTCCAAACATGCAACCTGTAGAATTTTTTTAAACGTCGCCTATGGAGATTTTTAAGGGTAAAAGTTTGACGCTATTCCACGAGCGGGCGCAATTTTGAAGCGTGACATGTTGGGTATCAATTTACTTGGCATAACATTATCTTTCACAATATAAAAAAAAATTGGGCTAACTTTACTGTTGTCTTAT
This sequence comes from Aquarana catesbeiana, assembly GCF_042186555.1. Classification (NCBI taxonomy): domain Eukaryota; kingdom Metazoa; phylum Chordata; class Amphibia; order Anura; family Ranidae; genus Aquarana; species Aquarana catesbeiana. The sequence continues at coordinate 411,332,362 of NC_133328.1, read as the reverse complement.
TATTTATTCAAAAAAGTGATTTTTTTCCAAAAAAAGTGCGCTTATAAGACCGCTGCGCAAATACGGTGCAAAAAAAAGTATTGCAATGACCGCCATTTTATTCTTTAGGGTGTTAGAAAAAAAACAATATATAATGTTTGGGGGTTCTAAGTAATTTTCTAGCAAAAAAACCTGTTTTAAACATGTAAACACCTAAAATCCAAAACGAGGCTGGTCTTTAAGTGGGTATAGTGACCCTCCACCCACGGTAACAATAGGAATACAAGAAGTGTAAAAATATCATCACTCCCCACACTATAGGGAGAATCAAAAAAATAACTAACTTGTCTCTGCAGTACTGTTGTTTTTTTTTTTCTTTTCAATAAGGTTACAGCATCAACAGAAAGGTTAACCCTGAGAAAGGAGAAACTAAACACACAAAAGAAAGTTAGTCTTGTGATCTTCCTAGATCACTGAAGCGCTTACATCGTCGGGCAATCCACCTCCGACGATGACGTCAAGCATTCACCCTCTGACGTTCGGTATACCTCAAATCTTTTTTTTATCTGTCCTGGACAGCGGGTAACGCTATTTTTTACCTTAGACAACGCTCCCAAGTGTCTCTGTCTTCGCACACTGGATTATTAAGATATTATACAATCAATACCAATGTCGGCAATTACAACACATTAATCAAACAGAAAGAGAAGAAAAGACTCTTAGAGAGTATTAAGAATAAGTTAAATTATCTTACCTCTCAAACACCAGGAGGACTGGATCACAAAGTTCGAAACCAGACAGTGGATCTGGGTCTCAGGCCCCCGCCCCTATTTCACCACTAACGTTGAGTGGGGGGACTTTAATTCTCAATGAGCTTTGAGGTCCAATACTCACCAAAGTTTTTGTCGGGACCATCTGACCCGAAATTCACTTGTTGGTTCAGGCTCAGAGGACCAAAATGTTAGGAATACTCTCCTCTTGTGATCAGTCGAACTCCAGGTGTATTGAAAAGCAGACAATTTATTTCAGATGTGTCACACAAATGGATGATGCTTACAAGCCAAAAGATGCAGTAAGAATCACACAAAGAGATGAACATCCCCCCTCCTAATACCTACAATAATATAGAGATAACGCTTCTATTGGCTGAGGAAACACACATAGCGTGCCTGGTACAAAATGGTACTTTATTTGCCAATTAGTGTTTCCTGTACATTCTTGTTCTACCATATATGGTTAAGCCTAATCATCCTACAACTTACTATGGAGTTAGTTAAAGCAAACGATATAGCAAGTTAATACAACAATGTGCTCAGAAGTCATCTTAAGAAAAGTCTCAGGGTTATTGTTTTTCTAATAGTTTTTCTAATAGTCACACAATAAACATTTAAAACTTTTCTAACAGACGTTCCGGGACAACCAAAATTAACCACTTAAGGACCGCCTAACGCCGATTTACGTCGGCAAGGCGGCACGGGCAGGCAAAATCACGTACATGTACATGATTTGCCTCCCCCGGGTGGGGGGTCCGATCGGACCCCCCCCGGTCCCGTTTTGTCCTACGGCGATCGGAGGTGAGGGGGAGGCCATCCGTTCGTGGCCCCCCCCTCGCGATCGCCGCCGGCCAATCAGATAACTTCCTTTGCTGCTGTATGCTAAACAGCAGCAAAGGAAATGATGTCATCTCCCCTCGGCTCGGTATTCCGTTGCAGCGCCGAGGGGAGAAGACATCACTGTGAGTGCACCAACACTACACAACACAGTAGAACATGCCAGGCACACAAAACACCCCGATCCCCCCCCCGATCGCCCCCCGATCCCCCCCCAATCACCCCCCCCCCCTCCCTGTCACAAACTGACACCAGCAGTTTTTTTTTTTTTTTTTTTTCTGATTACTGCATTGGTGTCAGTTTGTGACAGTTACAGTGTTGGGACAGTGAGTATTACCCCCCTTTAGGTCTAGGGTACCCCCCTAACCCCCCCTAATAAAGTTTTAACCCCTTGATCACCCCTGTCACCAGTGTCACTAAGCGATCATTTTTCTGATCGCTGTATTAGTGTCGCTGGTGACGCTAGTTAGTGAGGTAAATATTTAGGTTCGCCGTCAGCGTTTTATAGCGACAGGGACCCCCATATACTACCTAATAAATGTTTTAACCCCTTGATTGCCCCCTAGTTAACCCTTTCACCACTGATCACCGTATAACTGTTACGGGTGACGCTGGTTAGTTTGTTTATTTTTTATAGTGTCAGGGCACCCGCCGTTTATTACCGAATAAAGGTTTAGCCCCCCGGTCGCCCGGCGGTGATATGCGTCGCCCCAGGCAGCGTCAGATTAGCGCCAGTACCGCTAACACCCACGCACGCAGCATACGCCTTCCTTAGTGGTATAGTATCTGTACAGATCAATATCTGATCCGATCAGATCTATACTAGCGTCCCCAGCAGTTTAGGGTTCCCAAAAACGCAGTGTTAGCGGGATCAGCCCAGATACCTGCTAGCACCTGCGTTTTGTCCCTCCGCCCGGCCCACCCAAGTGCAGTATCGATCGATCACTGTCACTTACAAAACACTAAACGCATAACTGCAGCGTTCGCAGAGTCAGGCCTGATCCCTGCGATCGCTAACATTTTTTTTGGTAGCATTTTGGTGAGCTGGCAAGCACCAGCCCCAGGCAGCGTCAGGTTAGCGCCAGTACCACTGACACCCACGCACGTACCATACACCTCCCTTAGTGGTATAGTATCTGATCGGATCAATATCTGGTCCGATCAGATCTATACTAGCGTCCCCAGCAGTTTAGGGTTCCCAAAAACGCAGTGTTAGCGGGATCAGCCCAGATACCTGCTAGCACCTGCGTTGTGCCCCTCCGCCCGGCCCAGCCCAGCCCACCCGAGTGCAGTATCGATCGATCACTGTCACTTACAAGGCACTAAACGCATAACTGCAGCGTTCGCAGAGTCAGGCCTGATCCCTGCGATCGCTAACAGTTTTTTTGGTAGCATTTTGGTGAACTAGCAAGCACCGTCCCCAGGCAGCGTCAGGTTAGCGCCAGTACCACTAACACCCACGCACGCAGCATACGCCTCCTTTAGTGGTATAGTATCTGAACGGATCAACATCTGATCCGATCAGATCTATACTAGCGTCCCCAGCAGTTTAGGGTTCCCAAAAACGCAGTGTTAGCGGGATCAGCCCAGATACCTGCTAGCACCTGCGTTTTGCCCTCCGCCCGGCCCAGCCCAGCCCACCCAAGTGCAGTATCGATCGATCACTGTCACTTACAAAACACTAAACGCATAACTGCAGCGTTTGCAGAGTCAGGCCTGATCCCTGCGATCGCTAACAGTTTTTTTGGAAGCTTTTTATTGAATTGGCAAGCGCCAGCGGCCTAGTACACCCCGGTCGTAGTCAAACCAGCACTGCAGTAACACTTGGTGACGTGGCGAGTCCCATAAGTGCAGTTCAAGCTGGTCAGGTGGCAAGCACAAATAGTGTCCCGCTGCCACCAAGAAGACAAACACAGGCCCGTCGTGCCCATAGTGCCCTTCCTGCTGCATTCGCCAATCCTAATTGGGAACACACCGCTTCTGCAGCGCCCGTACTTCCCCCATTCACATCCCCAACCAAATGCAGTCAGCTGCATGAGAGGCATTTTTATGTGCTCCCGAGTACCCCTACCCAACGTACCCCCCCAAAAAAGATGTTGTGTCTGCAGCAAGCGCGGATATAGGCGTGACACCCGCTATTATTGTCCCTCCTGTCCTGACAATCCTGGTCTTTGCATTGGTGAATGTTTTGAACGCTACCATTCACTAGTTGAGTATTAGCATAGGGTACAGCATTGCACAGACTAGGCACACTTTCACAGGGTCTCCCAAGATGCCATCGCATTTTGAGAGACCCGAACCTGGAACCGTTACAGTTATAAAAGTTAGTTACAAAAAAAGTGTAAAAAAAAAAAAATATATATAAAATAAAAAAAAATAGTTGTCGTTTTATTGTTCTCTCTCTCTATTCTCTCTCTCTATTGTTCTGCTCTTTTTTTACTGTATTCTATTCTGCAGTGTTTTATTGTTATTGTTATTGTTATTATGTTTTATCATGTTTGTTTTTCAGGTATGTAATTATTTATACTTTACTGTTTACTGTGCTTTATTGTTAACCATTTTTTTGTCTTCAGGTACGCCATTCACGACTTTGAGTGGTTATACCAGAATGATGCTTGCAGGTTTAGGTATCATCTTGGTATCATTCTTTTCAGCCAGCGGTCGGCTTTCATGTAAAAGCAATCCTAGCGGCTAATTAGCCTCTAGACTGCCTTTACAAGCCGTGGGAGGGAATGCCCCCCCCCACCGTCTTCCGTGTTTTTCTCTGGCTCTCCTGTCTCAACAGGGAACCTGAGAATGCAGCCGGTGATTCAGCCAGCTGACCATAGAGCTGATCAGAGACCAGAGTGGCTCCAAACATCTCTATGGCCTAAGAAACCGGAAGCTACGAGCATTTTATGACTTAGATTTCGCCGGATGTAAATAGCGCCATTGGGAAATTGGGGAAGCATTTTATCACACCGATCTTGGTGTGGTCAGATGCTTTGAGGGCAGAGGAGAGATCTAGGGTCTAATAGACCCCAATTTTTTCAAAAAAGAGTACCTGTCACTACCTATTGCTATCATAGGGGATATTTACATTCCCCGAGATAACAATAAAAATGATTTAAAAAAAAAAAAAATGAAAGGAACAGTTTAAAAATAAGATAAAAAAGCAAAAAAATAATAAAAAAAAAAAAAAAAAAAAAAAAAAAAAAAGCACCCCTGTCGCCCCCTGCTCTTGCGCTAAGGCGAACGCAAGCGGCGGTCTGTCGTCAAACGTAAACAGCAATTGCACCATGCATGTGAGGTATCGCCGCGAAGGTCAGATCGAGGGCAGTAATTTTTGCAGTAGACCTCCTCTGCAAATCTAAAGTGGTAACCTGTAAAGGCTTTTAAAGGCTTTTAAAAATGTATTTATTTTGTTGCCACTGCACGTTTGTGCGCAATTGTAAAGCATGTCATGTTTGGTATCCATGTACTCGGCCTAAGATTATCTTTTTTATTTCATCAAACATTTGGGCAATATAGTGTGTTTTAGTGCATTAAAATTTAAAAAAGTGTGTTTTTTCCCCAAAAAATGCGTTTGAAAAATCGCTGCGCAAATACTGTGTGGAAAAAAAAAATGAAACACCCACCATTTTAATCTGTAGGGCATTTGCTTTAAAAAAATATATAAATGTTTGGGGGTTCAAAGTAATTTTCTTGCAAAAAAAAAAAACTTTTTCATGTAAAAAATAAGTGTCAGAAAGGGCTTTGTCTTCAAGTGGTTAGAAGAGTGGGTAATGTGTGACATAAGCTTCTAAATGTTGTGCATAAAATGCCAGGACAGTTCAAAACCCCCCCAAATGACCCCATTTTGGAAAGTAGACACCCCAAGCTATTTGCTGAGAGGCATGTCGAGTCCATGGAATATTTTATATTGCGACACAAGTTGCGGGAAAGAGACAAATTTTTTTTTTTTTTTTTTTTTTTGCACAAAGTTGTCACTAAATGATATATTGCTCAAACATGCCATGGGAATATGTGAAATTACACCCCAAAATACATTCTGCTGCTTCTCCTGAGTACGGGGATACCACATGTGTGAGACTTTTTGGGAGCCTAGCCGCGTACGGGACCCCGAAAACCAAGCACCGCCTTCAGGCTTTCTAAGGGCGTGAATTTTTGATTTCACTCTTCACTGCCTATCACAGTTTTGGAGGCCATGGAATGCCCAGGTGGCACAAACCCCCCCCCAAATGACCCCATTTTGGAAAGTAGACACCCCAAGCTATTTAATGAGAGGTATAGTGAGTATTTTGCAGACCTCACTTTTTGTCACAAAGTTTTGAAATTTGAAAAAAGAAAAAAAAAAAAGTTTTTTCTTGTCTTTCTTCATTTTCAAAAACAAATGAGAGCTGCAAAATACTCACCATGCCTCTCAGCAAATAGCTTGGGGTGTCTACTTTCCAAAATGGGGTCATTTGGGGGGGTTTTGTGCCACCTGGGCATTCCATGGCCTCCGAAACGGTGATAGGCAGTGAAGAGTAAAATCAAAAATTCACGCCCTTAAAAACGCTGAAGGCGGTGATTGGTTTTCGGGGCCCCGTACGCGGCTAGGCTCCCAAAAAGTCCCACACATGTGGTATCCCCATACTCAGGAGAAGCAGCAAAATGTATTTTGGGGTGCAATTCCACATATGCCCATGGCCTGTGTGAGCAATATATCATTTAGTGACAACTTTGTGCAAAAAAAAAAAAAAAAAGTGTCACTTTCCCGCAACTTGTGTCAAAATCTAAAATATTCCATGGACTCAATATGCCTCTCAGCAAATAGCTTGGGGTGTCTACTTTCCAAAATGGGGTCATTTGGGGGGGGGGTTGTGCCACCTGGGCATTCCATGGCCTCCGAAACTGTGATAGGCAGTGAAGAGTGAAATCAAAAAGTTACACCCTTAGAAATCCTGAAGGCGGTGATTGGTTTTCGGGGTCCCATACGCGGCTAGGCTCCCAAAAAGTCCCACACATGTGGTATCCCCATACTCAGGAGAAGTAGCTGAATATATTTTGGGGTGCAATTCCACATAGGCCCATGGCCTGTGTGAGCAATATATCATTTAGTGACAACTTTTTGTAAATATTTTTTTTTTTTGTCATTATTCAATCACTTGGGACAAAAAAAATAAATATTCAATGGGTTCAACATGCCTATCAGCAATTTCCTTGGGGTGTCTACTTTCCAAAATGGGGTCATTTGGGGGGGTTTTGTACTGCCCTGCCATTTTAGCACCTCAAGAAATGACATAGGCAGTCATAAACTAAAAGCTGTGTAAATTCCAGAAAATGTACCCTAGTTTGTAGACGCTATAACTTTTGCGCAAACCAATAAATATACGCTTATTGACATTTTTTTTACCAAAGACATGTGGCCGAATACATTTTGGCCTAAATGTATGACTAAAATTGAGTTTATTGGATTTTTTTTATAACAAAAAGTAGAAAATATCATTTTTTTTCAAAATTTTAGGTCTTTTTCCGTTTATAGCGCAAAAAATAAAAACTGCAGAGGTGATCAAATACCATCAAAAGAAAGCTCTATTTGTGGGAAGAAAAGGACGCAAATTTCGTTTGGGTACAGCATTGCATAACCGCGCAATTAGCAGTTAAAGCGACGCAGTGCCAAATTGGAAAAAGACCTCTGGTCCTTAGGCAGCATAATGGTCCGGGGCTCAAGTGGTTAACCAAAGTCAAGGAGGCCGGTTCTACGCAGTAGTGCGTCATGAACGTGTTAGTTGACGACCATGAGGCCGCTTTGCAAATTTCTTCTGGGGCAACATGTCGAGAGGCCACCCATGGTGTAGAAACATTCCTGGTAGAATGAGCGGTCACTGCCTCCGTGTCATGGTTATGCAATAGAGTTTTGTCTATCAGCTTACCTGTCTCCATGTGTTCATCTCTAAAGACCAGCTGACTCTCACCTGACTGCTTTTATTAACTCTCCTCTAGCATGGCTCCACCCCAGCTCCTATCAGAGAACTCTATATTAACCTCTGCACTGCAGGCCAGCCCTGCTGATCAACCTTTGTGTGTTTTGGCTTCCTGTTCCTGCCTGCCGTGTGCTCTACGTTTGTTTCTGTTACCGACCTTGGTGTGTTCTCTACTATTCCGGTCTGCTCGTGACCCTGACCTTTGGCGTGTCCCCGAATATCCCTGTTTGCCTGTGACCCTGAACCTTGGCGTGAACTCTGTTGTCCTTGTCTGCTTGTGGCCCTGACCTTGGCTTATTCCTTTACTATCCCTATCCTCCTGTTGCCTACTGTGGGTGTGAGCTGGGGGACCCTGGGGGTCGCGACCTGGAGCCAGTTGCAGCCCAGTCCATCCTCACCACTAGAGGCTCTGGTGAACACCTGCTGGCTCTTAGACTCCGCGCCCCAGGGAATCCTACACTCTAACCCGGTGGGATCCATGTTAGTGTTCCAGCAGCCCTGCCTTCCTTACCATCCGGACTCCCATCCACAGCAGTCAGCCGTAGGATCCACTGCCTTGCGGTGCACTCCTGATCCCATCGGTGTGCATCTGTCACCTAGCCTCAAGGTGACCTGACACTCCGGAGGAGCCAAACCCTTAGACTTATAAGCCCACTGAATGGCCTGAACAATCCATGCTGTGATGGTTCTAGAAGAGGCACGCAATCCTTTTTCCACGGAAGAGAACGAACAGATGTTCAGAAAAGAAGCTGTGGTTTCTAAATATGGTTTTAAAACTTCTCCAACATCTAGAGGGTGAATACTAGAGTCCTCAGTAGACCTGAACGTAGGAAGAATAATCTCCTGATTCTCGTAGAAGACAGATGTTACTTTGGGATTTGATCCTAGCATAGGAATCAAGACCACTCGATCAGGAAAGAAAGTTAGGAATGGTTACTTAAATCCTAAAGAACCAATTTTGGAGACCATCTTAGCCGATGTTATGGTCACTAGAAAGGCAACTTTGAGAGAAAGTTCTTTAATAGATAACTGATCCATATGTTGTATTTCTCTTCCTGAGAAGAAATCCAGGATAAGAAGGTCCCACTTGGAAAATCTCGGCTTTCTTTGAGGTTGAGCCTTATTGCTCCTCTGAAAAACTGCCTAGTAAGAGGGTGTCTAGCCCAGGATACACCTGTGAAGGCAGAAATTGCAGAAACCTGAACGCGTAAAGAACCGACTGATAAGGACAGATCCTGGCGCTTTTGTAGAAAGCATAGGATATCCTGTATCTGTGGATCATTACAGGAACCGTCAGTGGTGGAAACATAACCTGCAAACTCCGTTGGTACTTGCTCTTCTGGTGTTCAGCAATGTAGCGATAGCACTACTTGGCCTCCAGCCTTCCCCTCTCAAAAATCAAGCCATCAGGTGCAGATGGGTTGGGCATGGGTGAAGAGTCGTTCCCTGCGACAGGAGATCTGGTCTGGAAGGGAGAGGAACTGGATCCCAAAAGCTGAGCTGCATCAGCAGAGGAAAACATGGTCTATTGGGCCAATACGGGACTATTGCCACCACTTCAGCTTCTTCCCACCTGAGCCTCGATAGAAATCAGAGAATGACAGGAACTGGGGGAAAAGCATAGGCCCTGTGTAATCTCCACTGGTCCATCAGAGCATCCACTCCGAAGGCCTTGGGACAACGACATCTCATGTAATACCTCTTCAGTTTGAAGTTGCACGGGGAGGCAAACAGGTCTACTTCCGGCATGATTCCCAGAGACAGAACCCAGTTGAAAACCTCGGTGTGGAGAGACCATTTGTTGTTGTCCAGGGAAACCCTTGAAATAAAGTCTACCTGGACGTTCTTAATTCCGGGGAGATAAACAGCTGTCGGATTTGTCAAGTTCGCCTGGGCCCAGAACATGATCGGCTCTACTTTCTTCAGCAAGGAAAGACTGCGAGTCCCTCTCTGTCTCTGGATATAGGAGACTGCTGTTGTATTGACTAGCCTTAGGAGAACTGAGATTCCCGATGTTAAGTGGAGAAATGCTTGTAGAGAACAGAAGGCTGCTCGGAGCTCCAGAACATTCGACACTACCCCTCGGGATGGGAAATCCCATTTGCCTTGAGCTACCTCCGTCAGACAGAGAGCTCCCCAGCCTCTGTTGCTGGCATCCGTCGTAACCGTGATCCAGGAGATGGGTGCTATGGAATGGCAAATGAGGAGATTTTTCCGCTGCAGCCACCAGGGAAGACTCTCCTGCATGGAAGGGGTTATCCGGACAAAATGGTCTCGAGAACCCTGATCCCACTGTTGGAGGAAACCCTTCTGAAAGGACCGCATCTTCCATTCTGCCCATTTCACCATGGAGGCTATGGCCCCCCCATGGTTGATTATCTTGAGACATGTGAGGCTCTAAGAAGAGGAGAGGACATTGCGAGATGAATTCCGTCCCGGATCACTGGAATTTTCTCCAGGGGCAAGGAGATGGTGCTCTTCAGTGTGTTGAATTGAGCCCCGAGGAATATCAGGGACTGTGTTGGTTCTAGATGGCTCTTTTCCCTGTTCAACAGCTAACTGAACTTGGTCAGAGTGCAGATAACCTGAGATCGATGTATTAACAGCTGCCCCCCCTGTCTCGAGAAAGTAAAAGTAGATCGTCCAGATAGTGGTGCAACCGGATACCTCAGACCCTGATTAGTGCCACGACAGCCAGTAAGAGCTTTGTAAATACCCAAGGCGATGTTGTAAGCCCGAACGGGAGACATGTAAATTGAAGATGGACCTGGTCCACTGCAAATCAAAGATACTTCTAGAAATCCTTCGCTATCAGGACATGGAAATAGGCATCCTTCAGGTCTATGAACACAAGCCAGTCGCCTGGTTGAATTGCTTGAAGTATTGTGAGCAGCGTCTCCATCTTGAATTTCTCCTTCTTGATGAAGGAATTCAGGTGAGTCAAATCTATGACTGACCTTCAGGAGCCGTTATTTTTGAGGACCATGAACGGGGGGGAGTAAATCCCTTGAAATCTTTCCTAAGTTGGAACCTGAATGGTGGCGCCTTGAACACTTGCTTCTTCTCTTCCAAGTGAGGCAAGACTGTGGGTACAAACCGGTGTGTGGTGGACTGCTGAATACCCAAGTTTTGACGGTCCAGTAATCCCTGATCGAGGCTGCCCAGACGTGCTGAAAAAGGAGTAAATGGGCCCCAACTTGCTCTGCCTGGACAGGTCCTATATCAAAAGCACTTTGAAGCTTCACGTCCCCTAGAAGATGCTGTCTTTGAGGATTTCTGTCCAGAAGGCTGGTTTCTCTTCCAGTTCCTCCTACATTCACGGACAGGTCTGTAGCGGCGAGCGTCTCTAGCATGCTCCGGATCTTGCCTGGGTTGAGCTCTCCTTTGACCCAACAGGCGATGATCCTGGGGTAAAAACCCTGACTTACCCCCTGTGACCGTTGTTCCTAATTTTTACAGATAGTCTACTGACTGGAATGGTACCAGCTGATTGGAGAAAAGCCAATGTAGCAAAAATATTTAAAAAGGGCCCAAAATACATCCCTGGGTATTACAGACCAGTTAGCCTAACATTAATAGTATGTAAACTCTTTGAGGTGATGATAAGGGACTATATACAAGATTTTAGTAATAAGAATGGTATCATTAGCAGTAATCAGCATGGATTCATGAAGAATCGTTCTTGCCAAACCAGTCTATTAACCTTCTATGAGGAGGCGAGTTGCCATCTAGATAAAGGAAGGCCCGTAGACGTGGTGTATCTGGATTTTGCAAAAGCATTTGACACAGTTCCCCATAAACGTTTACTGTACAAAATAAGGTCATTTGGAATGGACCATAGGTTGAGTACATGGATTGAAAACTGTCTACAAGGGCGAGTTCAGAGGGTGGTAATAAATGGGGGAGTACTCAGAATGGTCAGGGGTGGGTAGTGGGGTTCCCCAGGGTTCTGTGCTGGGACCAATCCTATTTAATTTGTTCATAAACGACCTGGAGGATGGGATAAACAGTTCAATCTCTGTATTTGCAGACAATACTAAGCTAAGCAGGGCAATAACTTCTCCGCAGGATGTGGAAACCTTGCAATAAGACCTGAACAAATTAATGGGGTGGGTGACTACATGGCAAATGAGGTTCAATGTAGAAAAATTTAAAAAAATGCATTTGGGTGGCAAAAATATGAATGCAATCTATACACTGGGGGGAGAACCTCTGGGGGAATCTAGGATGGAAAAGGACCTGGGGGTCCTAGTAGATGATAGGCTCAGCAATGGCATGCAATGCCAAGCTGCTGCTAACAAAGCAAACAGAATATTGGCATGCATTAAATAGGGGATCAACTCCAGAGATAAAATGATAATTCTCCCACTCTACAAGGCTCTGGTCCGTCCGCACCTGGAGTATGCTGTCCAGTTCTGGGCACCAGTCCGCAGGAAGGATGTACTGGAAATGGAGCGAGTACAAAGAAGGGCAACAAAGCTAATAAAGGGTCTGGAGGATCTTAGTTATGAGGAAAGGTTGCGAGCACTGAACTTATTCTCTCTGGAGAAGAGACGCTTGAGAGGGGATATGATTTCAATATACAAATACCGTACTGGTGACCCCACAATAGGGATAAAACTTTTTCGCAGAAGAGAGTTTAACAAGACTCGTGGCCACTCATTAAAATTAGAAGAAAAGAGGTTTAACCTTAAACTACGTAGAGGGTTCTTTACTGTAAGAGCGGCAAGGATGTGGAATTCCCTTCCACAGGCAGTGGTCTCAGCGGGCTATTAGATAAGCACCTGAATGACCGCAACATACAGGAATATATAATGTAATACTGACACATAATCACACACATAGGTTGGACTTGATGGACTTGTGTCTTTTTTCAACCTCACCTACTATGTAACTATGTATGTAACATGGGTGATGGCACTAACAAGCTTATTCCCAAAGAGGGGGGAGCCCTCAAAGGGAATCCTGCACCATGTCTGCTTAAAGGCAGGATCAGCTACCCACGGACGCAGCCACAAGGCACGCTTAGCTGTGACTGAAGAGAGCATGGCGCGTACCACTAGACGAATAATGTCAAGGTATGCTTCCCCCAGGAAAACTGACGCCAATCTCAGTTCATGTACCGGTGAGTTCCTGGCCATCTCTTCAGAGACACTTCCTAAGGATGCATCCACATCATCTATCCAGGCCTCCATTGCTTTGGACAAAGCTGCAAAGGCCAAGACTGGTTTGCAGATCATATCTGCCGTAATATAAATACGTTTGAGATTAGTATCGATCTTCCTTTCCAAGCCATCCTTGAAAGAAACAGTGTCCTCCAGAGGGAGTGTGACATACCTTACCAACCATCAATACTGCATCAATGAGAGGAGCCGAATCAGATGCTTTACATGTTCACTTTTGAATGGATACATTTTTGCTATTTTGGAAATCAGCAAATTTTTCCTCTCAACACCACCCCATTCATCTGAAATAATCTCGCTGAGTTCACCCAGGAAGGGAAAGTTTGGCCACTCTTTCTTGAGGTGTTTGAAATACTTCCTCTGTTTAGAGGGTGCTTCCACCGGCTCTTCCCACCTCAATGCTTCTTTAACTGCCTTGACCAATTGTGGTACCATAGAAAAATCAAAATCCACGCCAGGGTCATCCACCTCCGCCTCGCTATCTGAGGCTCCACTTAAGGAATGGCTATGGCGAGAGGGACCCGGAATCTCAGGACTGAAGCTGGGATGACAGGAGGATTGATGGTACGGTCAGATTCCGATCTGCTCAGGCATTCCTGAACCACTTTTCTGACCAGTGCTTCCACATGATGGTCTCCACCCACCCTTTCTCTCACAGCTCGAGAATAGCATAACTCACAGATGGATTTACCTAAGCTCTACATCCCCAGCAAGCTTTCTTATCAGAGCGGCTGGAATGGCGGTGAAAATGGTGCCCGGACATGGTTTTGGGCTCTTTTCTGTGCTGTCTGGATGATGAATGATGGCGTTGAGAGCTAGAATGGTCATTATCTTCGCGTGCCGACTGCTGGTGTTCAGACCTTCTTTTATTTTACAAATTACTTTTTAAATATAGGTTGCAAAGTGTTGTTACGTTTTTATATTTTAAGAAAAGATATTTTGCCTTTTCGACTATCATGCAGATGGCAGCTAGGCTATAGGTTAAATAACTGCATTTAAACATAGGTGGAGTCAGAGAGAAAAAAAAGATAAACTTGTTATACTCGTCTCAGACAATGCATACCTTGCTCTGTGCAACCTGCTGCTTCTTCTTATTTGTCAGTGCTGCTCCTTTGATAGAACAGAACTTGGGTATGTACACACAAAGTGTTTAAATCATGATTTGTCTTCTACTTTTTTATGTTTAATTATGTAATAACCTACAGTGTTAATTGGGTTCTCAATTCTTTTAAACAAAAGGCAGTAGCACACTTTTAAACCTGAGAATTAAATAAGCTGCAATGTCACAGATAATAGTGTCTATTAAATGTATGTTTAGGCTCACCATTTTGGTGTGTTCTATTGCAGCACAGGTGCATATTCAAGAAGTCCTTCTCACCATTTGTGGTTCTGCACATGTTCTACCAGCAGGGGAAAATTATTTCTCACACTTGGCATTTCTGTGATTTTTCTTTTAGTCTATCAACCGAGTGTATGGAGCTGATTTACTAAAGGTAAAAACGCTGTTCACTTTGCAAGTGAAGTTGCACTTCATCATGTGCAAGCATTTTTGCTTTTTTGCATTTTTGCTTGCACATGATTGGATGATGGAAGTCAGCAGAGCTTCACTTCATTCAGTAAGCACTGGGGAAAATGTCCCTTAAAAAAAAGTCTGTTTACCTTTGCTAAATCAACCCCTGACTCTTTTGAAATGAAAAAAAAAAAAACTTCCCATTTTGCCTTTTTTTTTTTTTTTTTTTTTTACAAATTACTTTTTAAATATAGGTTGCAAAGTGTTTTTAATATAACCATGAAAGAACATATATTGCTTTACTGTATTACAATATACTATTTTGCACCACATGATATTGTATTGAATTGTATTATAATACCATATTATATTTTTTTATTCACTTCAATTAATAAACACAAAACACAATATATACCCCAATTTTTGGGTATAGTGTGAAAGATAATGTTAAGGCGGGTAAATAGATACCTAACATGTTGCGCTTTAAAAATTGCGCACGCTTGTGGAATGGTGACAAACTGTGGTACTTAAAAATCTCTTTAGGCAATGCTTTAAACACCTTTACAGGTTACGTTTAGAGTTAAAGAGCACTAGAATTATTACATTCGCTCCAACATGTGCGGTGATACCTCACATGTGTGGTACGAATACTGTTTACATATGTGTGTGTATCCATTTGCTTCTGTGCGCGAGCACGGAGGGATGGGGGGGTGGTTAAAAAAAATTGGCTTATTTATTTAACTTTTTTTTTCACTGTCCCTTTAATTTTTTTTTTTTTTTTATATCACTTTAATTCCTATTACAAGGACTGCAAACATCCCTTGTAATAGAAATAAGCATGATAGGTCCTCTTTATAGAGAGATCTGGGGTCAAAAAGACCTCATATCTCTCCTTTTACCTTTAAAAGCAAAAGATTAAAAAAAAATGGGATCTTTTACTTTAAAAAAAAATAGTTTACTTCCAGCCTAGACCGGAAGTCACGGCGTCGCTCCGGTCCCTCAAGGGCAACAAAGGGGATCTAATCTTTCATCGCCTCTGGGACTAGCTGGCCACACCATTGGATTGTTTCTCAGGTGAGACGGTGGGAGAGGGGGACATCCCCTCCCGCCGCTTCTGAAAGAGCCGCTTGGAATGCTTTCATGAGAAAGCCAGCCACTGGCTGTAAAAAACAATACCAAGGTTATGGCTGATATCTTCAGCCATAACCCCAGCAAACCATTTCAAATCTGCAACTACGAATTGCGGTCTTGTGGAAAAGAAAAAAAACCTACATAGCACTTACAATTACAATTAGGGCACTTTCACATTGACTCATTCCATTGCAGGCATGGTGATTTTTTTTAAATGTAATATAATATAAATGGGTTGTGTGGGTTAATATTGATAATGATAACTATACTTCAATACTGCAGTTTGGCCACAGTGCAGGTGTAGCACAGGGTACCTGCGGTTTTTATGTGGTTTCTCATAAACTTCTATTATGTAGTACATTTTTGGTACATTTTCTGAAAGCACACCAAAAATGAGGGACATAATATAAGTCTATAGGAAACACACATGAAAACTGCAGGTACCCTGCGCTACACCTGCACTGCGGCCAAACTGCAGTATTGAAGTATAGTTATCATTATCAATAATAACCCACATAGCCCATGTATATTATATTACATTTTTAAAAAATCACTATGCCTGCAATGGAATGAGTCAATGTGAAAGTGCCCTAATTGTAACAAGTGTTGTGTAGGTTTTTTTATTTATATAAACACCATGCCTGCAATTAAAACTATTACACATTGAAAATTACAGGTACAAATGCTGTACCAGTGACTCCTCACTGTTTTGTCTCCTCACTGTTCTTTCACCTTTACTCGCATTCTTCTTCTCCTCCCCTCAGGGAAAAGCGCACCAGCCAGTGTCACTCTACTGACACCCGCGGCTCACACGTCACAGAGAGCAGTGCGTGTGCCCGTCCCTCCCATAGCAACCGTTAACGTAATCGGTTGGCAAGGTGTGGTCGGGAGCCCTGCACAGCCCACACAGCTTCCCCAGTGCCTGTGGCAGCAGGAAGTGAGCTTTACACAGCGGACCAGCACTGCTGTAATAACAAAGCTTAACCGAGTGGCCAGCAGTAGTTGCGACATCAGATAGCTGCCTATATTGGGGTCATTTTGCCGCGGCACACCTGGGGACTCTTGATGGCACATCAGTGTGCTGCGGCACACTGGTTGAGAAACGTTGACATAGAATTAAAAAGGTTAATTAAAATTAAAACAGAGAAGCTGATTTTATTTATTTCATCATAACAACACAACTGTAAGCTTAACCACTTGCCGCCCGCCATATAGCAATATGACGTTGGCAAAGTGGTTGTGTTATCCTTTAACTACTTCCATACAGGGCATTTTCACCCCCTTCCTGCCCAAGCTAATTTTCAGCTTTCAGCGCTGTCATACTACACTGTACCCAAATGAAATTTTTATCATTTTTTTCCCCACTAATAGAGCTTTCTTTTGGTGGTATTTGATCACCCCTGCGTTTTTTATTTCTTGTGCTATAAACAAAACAAGAGTGACAAGTTTGAAAAAACACAATATTTTTTACTTTTTGCTATAATAAGTATCCAATTTTTTTTTTTTTTAAAACAAATTTTTTCCTCATTTTAGGCCGATACGTATTCTTCTACATATTTTTGGTAAAAAATATTGCAATAAGCGTATATTTATTGGTTTGCGCAAAAGTTATAGCATCTACAAAATAAGGGGATAGATTTGGTAAGTCCTCTTCTGTTCTTTGTCTATTTCTTCTCCTGGTCTTTGTTGTATGTGTCCCCTACCCCGCCCCACTGTCCTGTCGGGTATTCCAGTTGGGGGTAGGCTAGTGGCGGCGCTGGTCTTGGCATCGGGTGTGGGGCTGGGGTCTTCAGGAGGGTCGGGCTCCGGGGATGCGTTGCTGCAGCAATTAATGTCATCTCTGTTAGCGGGCTGTAGGGATATGGTGAGTAGGGACATTTCAGCTGTGCCCCCTGTCACTGCAATCCCGTCTTATATTGGTGAAGCTGTGGGTTCTAATCCAGGTGAGAGTGCATTTTCATGGCGGTTGCTATGCCCCGGCAGTAGGGAGCTTCACAGGTAAGTACGGGGTGAGCGCCTCTTCATCGGCTGTAGCTGGGGTTTCCCAGGTGAGTACGGACGGGGCTTCCAGTCTGGGGGGGTTGGTGGTGGAGGGGGTTCGTCTGGAAGATGCGGCTCGTTGTGAGTAGGGATGAGCCGAACACCCCCCTGTTCGGTTCGCACCAGAACTTGCGAACAGGCAAAAAATTTGTTCGAACACACGAACACCGTTAAAGTCTATGGGACACGAACATGAATAATCAAAAGTGCTAATTTTAAAGGCTTATATGCAAGTTATTGTCATAAAAAGCGTTTGGGGACCTGGGTCCTGCCCCAGGGGTCATGGATCAATGCAAAAAAAAGTGTTAAAAACTGACGTTTTTTCAGGAGCAGTGATTTTAATAATGCTTAAAGTGAAACAATAAAAGTGTAATATCCCTTTAAATTTCGTACCTGGGGGTGTCTATAGTATGCCTGTAAAGGGGCGCATGTTTCCCGTTTTTAGAGCAGTCTGACAGCAAAATGACATTTCAAAGGAAAAAAGGTCATTTAAAACTACTCACAGCTATTAATGAATTGCCGGTCCGACAATACACTTAAAAGTTCAAATTTTTTTTTTAAAAATGACGTGGGGGGCCCAAATGGTGTTCCTGATCTCAAAAAAGTCCCTGGGCTGTTCAGTCGATAGGTATGGGAAGGGGGGGAATATGAATATGTTATTATACTGCACATCTCATTCCATAAATGAATAAAATGGGTATTACAGCGTACACTTGGAATTGGAGGACTGCTTTGAATAGTCTGCAAAAGTGGTTGAACGTACAATGGTTTAGTTAGGAACATATATATAGATTCTATCTGTATGTTTTTTGTTTTTTTTGTTTTTTTTGTTTTCTATGTAGTTGTTGACTGAGCCTGGGTATGCCCAATAGGCTCTGTTCTGTATTTACATTGAAAAATATAATAAAAATAATTTACAAAAAAAAAAAAAATGACGTGGGGGGTCCCCCTAAATTCTATACCAGGCCCTTCAGGTCTGGTATGGATATTAAGGGAACCCCGGCCAAAATTTTTTAAAAAAATGGCGTGGGTTCCCCCTCAAAATCCATACCAGACCCTTATTCAAGCACGCAACCTGGCAGGCCGCAGGAAAAGAGGGGGGGACAAGAGAGTGCCCCCCCTCCTGAACCATACCAGGCCACATGCCCTCAACATTGGGAGGGTGCTTTGGGGTAGCCCCCCAAAACACCTTGTCCCCATGTTGATGAGGACAAGGGCCTCATCCCCACAACCCTTGGCCGGTGGTTGTGTGGGTCTGCGGGTGGGGGGCTTATCGGAATCTGGAAGCCCCCTTTAACAAGGGGACCCCCAGATCCCGGCACTCCCCCCTGTGTGAAATGGTAAGGGGGTACAAAAGTAGCCCAGTGACCCCGCTTCCCTCTGACGCACGGGGACTTGACGGGACTTCCTTGTGGCATTGTTACATAACCCCGCCCCCTTCTGACGTCACGGGGAATGCCACAGGAAAGTCCCCATCAAGTCCCCGTGCATCAGAGGGGGGCGGGGTCACTGGGTGGCTCCGCCCCCCCCGTTATTTAAGAACTGTCAGAAGAGGAGAAGCGTCACACAGCGGGAGCCTCCCTCCATGCCATCATGGATGCAGAGTGGCCCGAGGAGAAGAAGGGAAGAAGACGCCGACGCCACGGAGGAAGATGCCGGACGGACACCAGAGGAAGAACTAGAAGAACCAGAAGAAGAAGAAGATAGAAGATAGAAGAAAGAAGATAGAAGAAAGAAGAAGCATTTAAATAAAGGAATTGTCAAAAACTGTCTCTTGCCATTTTTAACATTTTTGACAGGTTTTTAGTGAAATGGTAGGGGTACTTTTGTACCCCCTTACCATTTCACACAGAGGGGAGGGCTGGGATCTGGGGATCCCCTTGTTAAAGGGGGCTTCCAGATTCCAATAAGCCCCCCCGCCCGCAGACCCCCACAACCACCAGCCAAGGGTTGTGGGGATGAGGCCCCTGTCCCCATCAAGATGGGGACAAGGTGTTTTGGGGGGCTACCCCAAAGCACCCTCCCAATGTTGAGGGCATGTGGCCTGGTACGATTCAGGAGGGGGGGGCGCTCTCTCATCCCCCCCTCTTTTTCTGCAGCCTGCCAGGTTGCGTGCTCAGATAAGGGTCTGGTATGGATTTTTGGGGGGCCCCACGCCGTTTTTCTTTTAAATTTTGGCGCGGGGTTCCCCTTAAAATCCAAACCAGACCTGAAGGGCCTGGTATGGAATTTAGGGGGACCCCCCACGTCATTTTTTTTTTTTGGTTCGGGGTTCCCCTGTGGGGAATTCCCATGCCGTTTTTATCAATGAACTTTTATGTGTATTGTTGGATTGGCAATTCATTAAAAGCCGCGAGTAGTTTAAATTACTTTTTTCCCTTGAAATGTCATTTTGCTATCAGACTGTTCTAAACATGGGAAACATGCGCCCCCTTACAAGCATACTATAGACACCCCCAGGTACGAAATTTAAAGGGATATTACACTTTTATTGTTTCCCTTTGAGCATTATTAAAATCACTGCTCCCGAAAAAACGGCTGTTTTTAAAACTTTTTTTTTGCATTGATTCATGTCCCCTGGGGCAGGACCCAGGTCCCCAAATACTTTTTATGACAATACCATGAATATAAGCCTTTAAAATTAGCACTTTTGATTTCTCCCATAGACTTTTAAAGGGTGTTCTGCGGCATTCGAATTTGCCGCGAACACCCCAAATTGTTCGCTGTTCGGTGAACTGGCGAACAGCCGATGTTCGAGTTGAACATGAGTTCAACTCGAACTCGAAGCTCATTCCTAGTTGTGAGGTCTACGTTTGCTACTAGGGCCCCCCCCCCTCGGTGCTCACTTAAAGTAGGAGATGCGGGAGAAGATTTGGAAGGTGACTACGTGGAGATGGTGGCGTTGTTGCTGCTCAAGAAATCTAATTTGGATATGGTCAAGACAGATGAGAGCAAAGCAGAGGAAGAGGAGTAGCGGCGTTATCGCCCTATCCTTGGACATTAATGGCGCAGGAGAATTGTTCAGCTTTATCTGTTAGTTTGTTTCCATTAGTGGGGCCCGGAGGGGTCCAAGTCTCTTCGCCATTCGGACAGGAAGCGCAGGGGGTGCTGTTGACAGTTCAACAAGGGCATTTGCAAGTTCAGGGGAGCATGTTGTTTTCGGCTGCGGAGGTGCCCATTCCTTGTCTAACTGCTTCAAGAAGGGGAGGAAGCCGGGCGATGCTGGAAAAGGGATGACGCCAGTGAAAGTTAAAAAAAAAATGGCGCTGTGTCTAGGTAAGTATCTGAACAAGGGAGCGGTGCATACGCTGTGGTTGGGCTTTAAGTGGGGGTTACTAATTCCCAGCATGTTGGCGGACTTGCCTCTTGTCTCGACCAACCTGCACTCAGCATAAAGACATCCAGATGTGGTTTCTAGTAAACCGCGGAAGGAGGTATCTTTTGGGTAGGATGGCAGGTCCGTTTCCGAGGCGACCATTGGGGGGAGTCTTGGTGGTTTCGCTGTTGGTGGTACCGAATCAGTTTCGGCTTATTCTTCACCTTTTCCACCTGCAGGGTGGGTCAGTGAACGACGTGATTGATCCTGCCCTTTATACGGTGTCCTATGCATCCTTTGCTGTATGGTAGGGGGGCGCTGAGGAAAAGACCGACATTGAGTCGGCTTTCTGTTTGTTGCCGGTGCATCCGGATAGTGCACGTTTGTTGGGGTGGGGTTGACAGGGTAGAATATGTTTTTGGATGGATGCCTGCCTATTCGCTATCTCATTGTCCGTATTTAGAGTTATTCAGTTATTTTCTGGAATAGAGTGGTTAAGATTTTTTCGGGTCTTTGCTCGATTTGGCAATCTAGATGATTGGTTTGTTATAGGTCCTCCAGTTGTACGGCCTTGGCCACTATTCAACATGTTTTTCTGTGTTTTTGGTGTTTCGTTGGCGCAGGTCAAGATGGAGGGGCCTGTGACAGTTTTAAAAAAAATTTTGTGTGGGTATCATTATTGATACTGATCTTATGGAGTGTCGGTTGCCAAGTGATAGGCTGGAAGATCTCTGCGGGCGGTAGCGGTCATGGCTCGCCGCCCTAAGTGGTGGGAGTTGCAGTCATTGTCAGGGTAACTCAACTTTACGTGTCGCATTATGCCATAGGGAGGGTGTTCTTCAGATGCTTGGCGGCTGCTATGTCGAGTTCATAGGGAAGATGTGCAGGTGTGGTAGGTATTTCTGGAGCCGTGCAACGCAGGCCGTTCTGGTTGGCGCCGGCGGGACAGGCGAGGGAACTTGGGCTGTTCTCGTACGCCGCAGGGTCGGTAGGCCTTGCGGCTTATTTTCAGGGGCGGTGGTGCACAGACCGGTGACCCAATGAGTTGGTGGGACCCACGGTGCTTGGGAATTTTAATGTTGTTGCAATTGTTCCCCATAGTGTTGGCAGTGTAACTTTGGGGTGGGTTGTAAGAACCGAAGGGTTCGTGTTCATTGTGATAACATGGGGGTGGTACATGTGATTATAGGCGATGCCAATCAGGGTTCTGTGCCCTAGTGGTTTATGGAAGCCCATGCTGGAGTGGTGATGTCATTGGTTCGGTGGGCGGTAGCAGTATCTACCTGGCAGTCATACGAGTGGATTTGGTGGGAGTGGCCTGAGCTGGGGAGTGGTATTGCCAGCTGTGACGATAGGCTCAATGCATGCGTTAATTTTGGGAGGAACTGTGAAGAAGGGGTGTTTGTTGGGTCCTGGAATTTCAAGGTGGCTGTTTTTTTTTGGCAATTTTGTTTAAATTGGGTGGGTTTGGACCATTACCAAAGCTTTCATAGTGAGTAAGGTTTTTAGGGGTTAAAGGATGGGGCACCCTGGGCCTGCTTCCAATACGTCCGGTGTCATTGAGAATATTGTAGGTGTCAGTAGGGCGATTGCCCCGAGTTCGTTTTTCACCTTTGCAAGTTCAGCTGTTTAAGACGGCTTTTGTGGGGGCATCAAGAGTGGGGGAATTGGTCAGTCGGTTACACTGCTTCTTTGCAAATCTAAGACGCATCTGTTCAGAAAAGGGGTCAGGGTTGTATAGGGGAGGGCTTCTGGGCTGGCGTTAGGCCCGGTCACCGTACCTCGGAAATGGCTGGGGATACGGTCTCCTGGAGGGGGTCCCTGTTTATTCACGAAGATGGGTGGACTTTGTCCAGGTATCAATTTGTGGCAGTGTTCAAACAATGCCTGTAGGTTGGGGGGTTCTCGGTGAAGGACTATTTGTCCTTTCGAATTGTGGCGGTGACGGAGGCATCATGATGGGGTTTAAATGATCAATGGGAATTGCATCAGTTCGATTGTAGGTTCGCCCTCACCTGCTGTGATGAGTGGGTGGGGGGGGTCCCTTCTGGTGCTTCCAGTGTCTTTGTTTTTTTTTGTTTGTTATGTGGATTGTTTCTGGTGCTGTGTATAGTGGGTAGTGTGTGTGGTGATTGGTTTTGCGTTCCTGCTGTGTTTCTGTCTTCCAGTTCAGGTGTGTATGATGTGGATCCAGGGCCTTTCTTACGTGCACTGGAGGGCAACAGGGGCATAGAGGCCAGAGAGGAGACAGCTGGGTTTCCCCCAGCCATGATATGGTGGTTAGGGTTAACGGGTATGTGGTGGTCCAGAGTGTTGCAAAAAGTTCAGCAATATGCTCCAAGGGATGGTGCCCCTGTATGTTGTGGTATGTGGGGGGTAACGGCCTTTGCCTCAGGGCTTCTAGAGAACTCATTAGGGATGGGAAGTGGGAATTTTTTCTCCGACTTCGTACGTCCTTCCCGGACATGGGCATAGTATGGTCAGACATCATTGGTAGGGCGGACTGGAGGGGTTTCGGTCTGTGGAGGGCATAAATAAGACCAGGATATACTGGTTAACAAGGTAGTGGCTAAGTTTGTGGTCCATAATGGGGGAATGGTGGTTCTCCACTGCGAGCGGAGGGTGACATAGGCCTTTATTTGAGGGACGAGGGAGTACATCTGTCCGCAGTGGGCACTGATATGTGGTTCCTGGGGCTCCAGGTAGGGCCACAATGGGCCTTACGGCTGTGGCAGGTTGCCCACACGTAAGTTGTCACTTGTGGACGTCTGTAGCAGGGGTCTCTAGCTCCTGAAGGTCGGAATTGGTGGTTGGTATATATACATATATGGATGTATATATATAATATATGGTGTGGTACGGGTTGGGACCTATCTCGGTATGGGTACCTTCCCTATCTGGAAATATGGGCTATCGGTCACCGAGCTGAAAGGTGCAAGAAGGTGATAATCAATTGTCCCTGTGCTGGTCGGATCTCACGGCTAGGGGCCAGGATGCTGTGGTGGTGGTGGTCAGCCGGTGAGATAGCATTCAATACCTTCTTTCAGGAACCTCAGACGTAGCAGCCAGTTGGTTGGTTGGTGTTATATATGTTTATATATGTTATATATATATATATATATATATATATATATATATATATATATATATATATATATATATATATATATATATATATATATTTATATTTATATATATGTATTGAAAGTAAAAAAGGTTATTTTATAAAGTGGATAACCTTGGAATTAATAAAGGGGCCATTTATTTGGCCATTTAACCAAGAAGGTGTTATGTGTTTAATTCTAATAATTTAAGTTCAATGGTAAAGGTGGGATAAGGTTGGTTAGTAGGGCAGCTAGCAAAACAGCTTTACACCAGTCATGCAATGTTTGCACTAAGAAGAATACAGCAACAGAAGGTAGAGGACTTGTTCTTTTCCATTTTTTCTCTCTTAGAAACCAAAACATCACCCTATTAGTTTCAAATATAATACAGACAAATGGGCAGAGTATATAACCTGCAAACAAGGTGGCAATATTATCTTTTCGTCCCTCATCTTCTGAATTCCTGGGAGAACAGCATTTGTTATATCAGTGAAATACACAATAAAGGATAATAGCACTGCTGAGCACACATTGCACGTAACCAGGTGTAATATAAATTGTATGGAATGTCATATATATATATATATATATATATATATATATATATATATATATATATATAAAATGATAAACACAATAGGGCTCAAGAAATTACAATATGCTGGTTTAAACCAATACAGTGTAGCATCTTATGCAATATACACTTTCACTAAAATGGTCACAGGTGACCAGGCACTATATAATAAACAGCTACAGGGGGCAGCACAGCAGCTAAGTGGTTTCCACTTTCACCTGGAAGCACTAGGGTCAATGGTTCGAATCCCAACCACGACACTACCTGCCTGGAGTTTGCATGTTCTTCTTATTGTGCCTGTGTGGGTTTCCTCCAAGTACTCTGGTTTCCTCCCACACTTCAGAGTCAAGCAGGTAGGTTATTTGGCACTTGTCTAAATTGGCTCCAGTATGTGAATGAGGGACCTTAGACTGTAAGCTCCTTGAGGGCAGGGGTTGGTATAAAGCTGATGGTGCTATATACAGTAAGTGCCTGTAATAAATAAATATTCTACTAAAAGTCCAGTGCTGCTGGGTGACCAGAGGGGGAGCCTCAGAGAAATACTGTACAAAAGAGAAGAAAAAAAGGGCATGCAAAGGGTATAGTGTATTAGGTTAAAAACAATTGGTGTTTATTTAATAAAAAATAAGTATTGCACTTACAAGCAGCTCAAGGAGCAGAGCATTGAATATCCCAGAGAAGCAGATAAGTCACTTTGATATGCCATTGGAAGCTGGTCCATAGAGCTTCACTGAGCTCCAGCCAGGGAGAAGTACTGCAGAAGCTGGGATCGCAGCCATGCACAGAGAACATTGTTGCTATGAGAGGGAGCCTGCTCGTCTGGAACAGATCCTTGCGAGAAGGTGCTGGGGCACATTTCTGAGAGCAGAAAAAAGAGGATCTGTTCGGGGCGAGCAGGCTCCCTCTGATAGCAGCAGTGTTCTTTGTGCAGCCTGTTGATCCCAGCTTCTGCAGTGCTTCTCCCTGGCTCAGGGGCAGATCCAGAGTCTAGTCTTGGAAGGGGCACTGCCAGAAAATATGTTTTTTTGCAGGCAATTTATCGGGGAAATGGCTGGTGTTGGCGCTTCAATCATCCCAGCACCATGGTTGTTATGGTGTCAGGATGATTGAAGCACATTATTTTATTATTACATTGTTATATAAAATGAATATATATATATATATATATATATATATATATATATAATGCAGAATCAATGAGAGGCCTGAGCGTGTCACTTGCCACCGTCGCCTGTCACCAGATGCGGATTGTCACTTGCCACGTCACCTGCCACACATTGTGGCCTGGGCTTGTCACTTGCCACGTCACCTGCCACACATTGCTGGTTGTCACTTGCCTGCCGCCAGATGCAGATTGTCACTTGCCACATCACCTGCCACATGTTGTTGATTGTCACTTGCCACGTCACCTGCCACATGTTGCAGATTGTCACTTGCCACATCACCTGCCACATGTTGCAGCTTGTCACTTGCCACGTCACCTGTCACACATTGCGGACTGTCACTTGCCAGGTCACCTGCCACACGTTGCTGGTCGTTACCTGCCGCCAGATGCAGATTGTCACTTGCTACGTCACCTGCCACATGTTGCAGATTGTCACTTGCCACGTCACCTGTCACATGTTGCGGATTGTTACTTGCCACGTCACCTGCCACATGTTGCGGATTGTCACTTGCCACGTCACCTGCCACACATTGTGGACTGTCACTTGCCAGGTCACCTGCCACACGTTGCTGGTCGTTACCTGCCGCCAGATGCAGATTGTCACTTGCTACGTCACCTGCCACATGTTGCAGATTGTAACTTGCTACGTCACCTGCCACATGTTGCTGGTTGTCACTTGCCACGTCACCTGCCACATGTTGCGGATTGTCACTTGCCACGTCACCTGCCACATGTTATGGATTGTCACTTGCCACAGGTTGCGGATTGTCACTTGCCACGTCACCTGCCACACATTGCGGACTGTCACTTGCCACGTCCACTGCTACAGGTTGCGGGCTGTCACTTGCCACGTCACCTGCCACATGTTGCGGGCTGTCACTTGCCACGTCACCTGCCACATGTTGTTGATTGTCACTTGCCACGTCACCTGCCACATGTTGCGGATTGTCACTTGCCACATCACCTGCCACATGTTGCAGCTTGTCACTTGCCACGTCACCTTCCACATGTTGCAGATTGTCACTTGCCACGTCACCTGCCACACATTGCGGACTGTCACTTGCCAGGTCACC
Organism: Aquarana catesbeiana; assembly: GCF_042186555.1. NCBI lineage: Eukaryota > Metazoa > Chordata > Amphibia > Anura > Ranidae > Aquarana > Aquarana catesbeiana. Next base: position 411,305,729 of record NC_133328.1, on the reverse strand, counting down.
TGCCACACGTTGCTGGTCGTTACCTGCCGCCAGATGCAGATTGTCACATGCTACGTCACCTGCCACATGTTGCTGGTTGTCACTTGCCACGTCACCCGCCACATGTTGTGGACTGTCACTTGCCACATCCCATGCTACAGGTTGCGGACTGTCACTTGCCACGTCACCTGCCACACGTTGCGGACTGTCACTTGCCACGTTACCTGCCACAGGTTGTGGATTGTCACTTGCCACGTCACCTGCCAGAAGTTGCGGACTGTCACTTGCTGCTAAGGGGGATTGTCTTTTGCTGTGTCCCAGAGTCAGGCAGCAGAGAGATGATGCAATCTCTCTGCTGCCCGCAGCTGCCTCCACAGTGACAGCGGGCAGTGAGAGATGATGTCTGTTTCCACATCAAAATCTGTTTTCCCTGGCTCTCGGCTGATATCAGAACTCCGCCCCTCCAGCCCTCTGCACCTCTGCTCCTCCTACTCTCCCCCAAATGCACTGGGGCGGTAGAAGAATGACTAGCTTTCGGGGGAGAGTAGGAGGAGCAGCGGTGCAGAGGGCTGGAGAGGCGGAGTTCCGATCTCAGCCGAGACCAAGAGCCAGGGGAAACAGATTTTGATGCGGAAAACGTACTCGGCACAACACCGGGCTGCCCGCTCTCTCAGCCGCCCACATCCAATTTCTCGGGGGGGGGTACAGTTGCCACATTGCCCCCCCTGGATCCGAAACTGCCCTGGCTAGAGCTTGGTGAATCTCCCTGAGGACTGGCTGCCCAATATGAACACATGTTAAGTCCAATTTAGTTGGGAGCCAATTATCCTACAAGCATATCTCTGGAGTGGAGAAGGAAACCCATGCAAGCACAGGGTAAACATGCAAACTATGCAGATAGTGCCCTGAATGGGATTTAAACAGAGGAACCCAGTGCTGCATAGCAAAATGCTAACCACTGTGCAACTGTACTCCTATACACTTCAACAGGGTTCGGAAATATGTTCGCGGACTTCATGCTGGGTTTAGTTGACCCTTCTGTGAACAGTACTTTGCTCAGTTCACTCATACCGAATTATAACCAAATAAAAATGTTCAGAGAGACTTTTGTTGTACCGCCCTGACACAACAAAAATGTGTCCGAGAATACAATAAGCACCATACTGACAACCTAAGTAATATAGTGGTTAAGTAATAATCTCAGTTATAAAGCATACATAAGTGGAGAATTGTGCAATTATTCTCCTCAGATTGCTGCCCCCTCTCCCTGTAAGCTAAAAGTTTTGTAAATCTCTGAAAACAGGACCAAATATATAACTGAGGTGAAAAGGCAAATATTTTGTAAAGTTTGCCAGTGCCAAGCAGATGTTCTGCATAGGCTCCCAAAACTGGAATCTCCTTTTCCTGTTAGGTACTGTTAACTTTAACAAAGTATTTGTTTTTCCACCTCAGTTATATATTTAGTCCTCCTTTAGAAGCTTACGAGTTGGAGTCTGGGATGGCACATGGCGACTGTGCAAAATAAATCCACAAAGTCACTTTAGCTAAGAGGGTGCACATCATCATTGCTCTGTGCTGCCTTATTGAATAACTCTGCTCATTGGTAGGTTTTAATCTTCAGCTGAAAGCACAAGGATTTTAATGCACACATATTCAATCCCATTTTTTTACTTTTTTATTTTACCTCCCCCCACTTTTTTTGGGGGGGGGGGTTGAAACACCTTTTCTAACAGAGAACAACCCATACTTCTTCCTTTCTTACCTAGGAGGGAATGCTGTCCCCCCACCCAAAGCCTCCTGGGATACCCACGTTATGCATCCAGGTAGGCTTCAGGCTATGTAGAATACTCTGTAAATGCACAGTGGAGCATTGTCAGGGGGCTAGCTACTAAGACACAGGAGAAACAACTGGCTTCTTGATGGGATCATCAAAGAAGATTACAGCACAGGACCCGGTGTGCAGCGACTTTCGACGTACTAGTGCAGGACAACGCTGGGTGGGTGAGTGTGTTATTTGTATTCAACCCAGCTGAGAAGAGTTGAGAGGGTTAAGAGTAGAGATGGGCCGAACACACCCCCAGTTTGGTTCGCGCAATAACTCTCGAACATCTCAAAAGTTCAGACCCAAACTTAGAACCCCATTAAAGTCTTTGGGACCCGAACGTGAAAAATCAAAAGTCCCCATTTTGAAGACTTATATGCAAGTTATTGGCCATAAAAAGGGTATGGGGGCCCGGGTACTGCCGTGGGGGGACACATACCAATGCAAACAAAACTTTTTAAAAAGATCATTTTTAGAGGAGCAGTGATTTTAATCATGGTTAAAGTGAAAAAATGAAAAATTCCTTTAACCTCTTAGCGACCACCCCATGCACATATACTGCGGCAGGGCAGTCACTCCCTGTACCAGATAATGTACCTAGTATGTCATCTGACACTTCCGGGTCTGGGGCGTGGATGCTGCCAGCGACCCGCTCCTGCTCGGGACCCACCCGATCGTTCCGGAGACATGGCAGGCTGTGAGAGGGGAATGTAATGATCTTGTGTTTCTGCTAAGCAGGAACATGAATCTTTACCTTCCCCCAGTCAAAGTACATCCCCCACAGTTAGTAAGCACTCCCAGGGAACACATTTAAACTTTTGATTGCCCCTGATGTTAAATGCCTTCCCTGCCAGTGTCATTTGTACAGTGACAGTGTATATTTTTTACCACTAGTCACCTTATTGGTGTCACTGGTCCCCAAAAAGTGGCAAAAATGTCAGGTGTCTGATTTGTCCACCGCAATATTGCAGTCCCACTATAATGCCCCATACACACGGTCGGATTTTCTGACGGAAAATGTGTGATAGGACCTTGTTGTCGGAAATTCCGACCATGTGTAGGCTCCATCACACATTTTCCATCGGATTTTCCGACACACAAAGTTTGTGAGCAGGATATAAAATTTTCTGACAACAAAATCCATTGTCGGAAATTCCGATCGTGTGTACACAAATCTGATGGACAAAGTGCCATGCATGCTCAGAATAAATAAAGAGATGAAAGCTATTGGCCACTGCCCCGTTTATAGTCCCGACGTACGTGTTTTACGTCACCGCGCTCAGAACGATCGGATTTTCTGACAACTTTGTGTGACCGTGTGTATGCAAGACAAGTTTGACCCAACATCCATCGGAAAAAATCCTAGGATTTTGTTGTCGGAATGTCCGAACAAAGTCCGACAGTGTGTACGGGGCATAAGTCGCTGATCGTCACCATTACTAGTAACAAAATAAAAAAATACCCCATAGTTTGTAAACCAATCAACATAGGCTTATTGGGATTTGTTTACCAAAAATATGTAGCCAAATATATATTGGCCTAAATTTAGGAAGAAATTTGATTTTATAAAATTTTCTTTACGGGTATGTTTTATAGCAGAAAGTAAAAAATATTGTTTTTTTTTCAAAATTGTCAATCTTTTTTTTGTTTATAGAGCAAAAAATAAAAACCGCAGCAGTGATCAAATACCACCAAAAGAATGCTCTATTTGTGGGGAAAAAAGGACATTGATTTTATTTGGGTACAACGTTGCACTACTGCGCAACTGTTAGTTAAAATAAGGCAGTGCCTTATTGCAAAAAATTGCCTGGTCATGAAGGGGGGGTAAACCTTCGGGAGCTGAAGTGGTTAAATATAGTCCCCCTAGTCTGCCTGCAAAGTGGCATATCTATACCGTGTATAGAACCTACTGCAGCAAAAATGACATTTATAAAAATAAATTATTTAAATTGATTTACGCTGTAAGCGTTCTTTATTTAGTAAACAATGGCTCCGCAAACCAGACTGTATGATGAGGCCACATTTTAGTGCACTCGGAACAAGATTAGAGATTTTTTGGATAGATTCTGTTGTCTCTTTGGCAGACATTGGATGAAAATATATAAAAGGGAAAATTCTGCGCTAATCAAGTGATTCAAAGAAAAAAG